>NC_141035.1:37582500-37635000 GCF_052040795.2 Danio rerio
TTATGTATAAAACCTAATAAGAAAGTCAGTGGGGGTGACATGGTTAGCACTGTCGCCTCACAACAAGAAGTTCGCTGGTTCAAGTTGGTTCAAACTGGCTCAGTCAGCATTTCTGTGTGGAACACGTTCCCCCCGTGTTCATGTCTGTTTACTCCTAGTGCTCCGGTTTCCCCCACAGTTCAAAGGCATGTGCTATGGGTGAATTAAATAAAGTAAATTGGCCGTAGTGTATGAGTGTGTATGGATGCTTCCCAGTACTGGGTAGGCTGGAAGGGCATCAGCAATGTTTATTGTATTGATGTTAATTGTAGCAAATGAGTTTACCCTAACAGGGATTAATAAACCACTGCTCTGTTATCATATTACTTCATTTACTTAATACAAAAAAATAGAAAATGTTTTTGTGCATTTCGGTAAATTATTTTTCAAATTACAGTGGCAACAATTCACAAATCATCAAGAAAGTAGAGCAAAAAAAACAAGCAAAAAAATATAAATGTTATTTTAAATCACTCGCCTCATTTCTGTCTTTTCTGTATCTCCTTTTAAAAGGTTTATAAATAAATTAAAAGACAATCAAATAAATATAAATAAAAAGAAAAATGTAAAAGGAAGTGAGTGAGAAGAGATGGCCTAATAAGTCACATTAGTTAGAGTTTAATCTAGTTTTGAGTTCAGGGAAGTTTTTTTTTTTTTTCTTCTCTGTAATATTATCTTCCTGTACAGTGCGAGAGAGATCCAGACCTGGGCACTGACCCACAAAATTAAATTTTACACTGCGGCGCTCTGATAGAAGTCAGAGCAAGAGGAAAAGTCCAAGAAAGAGAGAGAGACAGACTTGTGAAGTGGTGAGAGGAATATAAAATGAACCGGTGGAAAGAGTATATAACAAACTATTAATTAATTTTGGGAGACAGATTGTATCAGTGAGACGCAACCATATGGATAATTAAACTCTCGGATATTCATAAATAGCTAAAATAATAATTTTCTAGATCAGAGGTGTCAAACGCTGAGCTAACAGGATGATTTAAGCAAGCAAACTAAGCAGAAAATTAAATGATTATTATTTCATGTCATTATAAATTGATTGAGTAAACCTGAGTTAATATTTAATGTTAATAAACATCAACGTCAAACTCTACAGAGTCTACAGGATGACTTAAAGAAAAAGAAATCTAAATAAGTCAATTAAAACACATAAATCCTGAAAAATGCATAATAATTTATCATCATAATTTAATATTTGATCATAATTAAGACTGTCAAGAGTAGAGTCCAAAGGATGATTTAAGAAAATAAATTATAAAAATAAATTATTAAAAAAGTCATTGTTAAACATAAAAAAATCAAATTTAGATTAGTATGTAAAAAAATAATGCATTTCACTTATTTATTGTTCTTTATTGTTCGTTGTATTATTGCAATGTGATGTCTGTCTTGTTAATGGGATTTCATGCAAGCTTGTAATTCTCAGCATTTTTAATTTGTTATTGTATTTCTTGTAGTGTTTTGAGTTTAAGAACAGCGCATCATAAATAAAACTTATTATTAGTATTATTAAACTTAGATATATACAGTATACATAAATAAAACAAAGTGTTCTAGACTAGAGGTGTCAAATACACAGCCGATAGGATAATTTAAGTGGGTAAAAGGTGGAGAAAATGCCATGTTTATTTGTTAATGATATATTGATAATCTTGAGTAGAACAACTATTAAATATTTATGATTAGTGGTTTGTTCCTCTAATTAAAAATCCCTGTTAAAGCCGCTGTCAAAAATGACAAATAAAAGTTTATATAACTGACCTGATATATTGTAATAATTCTGAGGTTGCACAACAAAGGTTTTCAAAACAAAACAAAATTAAATTAAATTAAATTAAGAAAAAAAATAAAAATACAATAAAAATACAATCAAATCAAATAAAAAAAATCTAAACTTAATAAAAAAGAAAAGAAAAGAAAAAGAAAAGTAAAAAAGAAAAAAGAAAAAAGAAAAAATAAAGAAAAGAAAAGAAAAGAAAAAGAAAAACGCAAATGAAATAAAATAAACAAAATGAAAACAATAAAATCAAATAAAATCAAAACAAAAATAAAATACCATAAAATAAAATAAAGTAAAAATAAAAATAAAATAACATAAAATCAAAATAAATAAATAAAATATTATAAAAAATTAATTAAATAAAATAACAAATAAAAAATTAAATTAAATTAAATACAAATTAACAACATTGTGTTGATCAAAAAAATAATAATAAAAAATCTTAATAAACTGAACAACAAAACATCTTTATCTATCATTATAATTCACTTCATAGAAAAAGTTTCATCCTTATCAGTGGTTTGTTCAAATTAAAAATCATTATTAAATCTACTGTCAAACAGTGATTTGGTGGAATAAAAAATAAATAATTTATATTGTTAGCTAATACTTTTTATCTTCTTTAGTCTTTAATATTTAGGATTATTAGCTAAAAAAAACTCAGTAATGACCACTTAAAAGAGGTCGATTCAATACTGGACACTCACCAAGCCACGTGTTCATCTTCTTTGAGCTGCAGTGCTCGAGAAGCGGCTGAATCAACACATCCAGATCTTCTTTAGGAGCCTCTTTAGTGAACTGCTGCTTCCAGCGAGAAAAAAAAAACAAGAGAGAGAGCGAGGAGAGCACTTTAAAGGACAGAGATTGAGGTCAATGCAGCGCTACAATCCTTCACCATTAACACCTACTTCGTTGAGCTTGCTCGGCAGAAATTTGCCAAGGCACCTCAGAGGAAGGGCATCATAAAAATCACAGTAACAAGAAGAAGAATAAAAATAATAAAAATAATAAAGTGTCACCGACCTCCACGGTTATGTGCAGCGGGTCCATGATCTGCCAGATAAGCAGAGAGAGAACATCAATAGCCAGCAGAACGGCGACGGTGGCGTACAGCTTCCACGGCTCCAAGTGCTGCGAACAACATAACAACGACGTAATTATTAGTTTGTGTTACATGGACACAAAACATCGAGACCATAACAAGCAGAAATAGCTGTTCATGCACAGCAGCTTTCAACACTGTATAGTAGCATTTATATTGGAGAAAGAAGAAAATCTATTATGTGTATGTGTTGTTCTTTATGTAATGGATTGTTTATTCTAAAAACTAAATTTAATTGACTTGTCGATTCTCAGGCAGTCCAATTTTTTTCACAAGGACATTAAAGTCCACATAAAACATAAGAGCGACTATTTTTTTTTATTTGCATATTATGGAGCAGTTCCAAAAGAAACGTAATATTAAATGAGAACAGTGGGTGTGGCTTGTGTACTACCGGAATCTAATTGGATGTAGTGAAGTAGGCATTTCATTAAGAAAGATCTGGAAGAGGGTTTCAAGAGAGATATTACAACCTAACAGACACCTCATCTTCATCATTTCTGTTTGTTGTCAAAGCAAACAACTGAAGGGGCGTGGTTAAGTATGTTAACCACGCCCAATAGCTCAGACAGACGTTGTCAGTGTTCTGCCACTCTGTTCTTGTAAATTCTTGTTTTGGTGGCAGAGTCCGGACACTAGCTCTGTCTTGTCCTGTCCTGTTGTGCTTGGCTCAAGTTTTCTTGAGTCGAGCACTCATTTTTTGTCATTGTGTGTGTCTCTGGTGCTGTCGTGAGCACGCGCAGATCGTGCGCGCTCCCGCTTCTGAGTGTGCTTGGGACGCGCTCTTGTGCTCCATTTGTGTTTTGTTCTGTCGGCATTGCGCTGTTTCATCCTCAGCATCTCAGTCTGTTTGGTTTTGGTTCCGGTTGGGGCTGAGATGAAACATGCACGTTGCATATGTGTGAGCGCACGGTAAGGTGTTTTAATTTATTGTGTGCTCGTGTATTGCCTCTGTTTATGTTGTAGCGTCTGTTTATGTGTCAGTGCTTTAGTCTTGTTGATTAATGTAAACGCGCGGTTAATGAGTTCTTTCATTGACTGCGTGTTCTTGTCCCGTTTTATGTGAGCACATCGCTTGTGGTGTTCTTGTGTCATGTGCTCTCCCGTCTAATGTCTAGTCCCACCCTCCTTGTTAACCCATTATTAGTTTATCATGTTCACCTGTTTGTTTGTTGATTATTTCTGCTTATATTCTCCTCATGCCTGCTGTCCTGTGCCAGTTCATCATCGTTTATAGCCCTGTCCTGTTTCCAGTTCTGATCCCTGCCAGCCTGCCCAGTCAAGTTTGTTTGTTTATTCGTTTTGTTTTATTAATGTCCGAGGCTCCTGATAAAGACCTATCTTTTTATTAAAGCATACACTTAATGCATCACATAGCGGTATGATGCATGAATGTGCTCCACGCAGGGTTTTTTTTTTGCATCTCGTTTATAAACAATATGAAGAGCAGCTATGCTAATTATTTTCTTTATTCTCTATTTCCACCTGGGGATACTCATCCCAAGGCCCCCAGAGACTATGCAGTGCCACCAATGTGATCCAAGACCAGCAACAAGATGATCCCAAGGTTGCTATAATCCTGGACCAGGCCGGATGATAAGTGGCTTCAGTGGTGGTCTTTACAAAGGAGTGGAGTTCTTTATTCCTGTGATGCTCCAGGGACAGACGAGTCTTCGCTAAACCAAGCGTCTCCAGCATTTTCCAGCCTTCTGCACCTAGACTGCAGCTCTGCACAAGACATTTGGCCAGAGGGGAAATGTTCGTGCCCAATTGAGCCTGGTCTCTCTCTCTCTCAAGGTTTTTTAATTCTTCGCTTTTGCTAATTGGTGAAGTTTTTTCCTTGCCACTGTCGCCACTGGCTTGCATAGTTCGGGACCCGTAAATCTGAAGATACAGAAGAATAACTAAATAACTGAAGCACTAATTATAAATGTTAAATATTTGTTTAAAGCTACATGTATAGGAGGGATTCAGGAGTAACATATTGTCAAGTTATTATAATGTATGTACACACTTAGTTCTCTTTATTAGAGTGGTTACTCGTCTTTGATAACATTCAATCAATTAATCATCCGTTCAATCAAAGTTGATTTACGGTCATTCTATGGATCATTTCCCTCAACACAACTCTATTAATCACCGCTTTTTTAAGTTTTCGCATGCTCACGTTGGTATCAGATTTGACAGCATCAGGCCAACAAGTTCTTGGGCAGCCTTTGTTCCTACTTCTGCTGACCATTCCCAGCATGACTGCCTTCTCAAGTGAATTGCTAAGCATGACATGGCCAAAATTGGATCATTTCTGTTTGGTAATCTTGGCTTTCAGCGAGGTCTTTTTCATGATGCACTCTAGAACTTCTTTGCTGGAGATTCTTGCTGTCCACGGGATGCACAACAGTCTCCTCCAGCACCACAAATTGAAGGTGGCGATCGATTTTCTGTCTGTCTTCTTGATCATCCAGGTCTCGCAGCCATAGAGTAAGTTTCTATGGGAGACCACATGGTAAAGTCAGGTTGCTGCCAGAAGTGGTGTTAGTGAGGCCAGCAGTAGGCGCTCAACCAGCAGTCTGTGTGGGTCCTAACGCCCCAGTTTAGTAAAAGGGACTCCATACTGCTCAGTGAGAGCCATCTTTCCGATGAGAGGTTAAACCTGACTGGTCGTTAAAAGTGTACTTTATAACATCACTTACCTCTCCATGGATTCATCGGTTTTACTGTTCATTAAAAATAAAATGATTTAATTATACAAGTTACGGTCTTAGTATTATATAACAAATCTATACTTTTGATTTAAGAAAATGTAAACATAAATCACCCTAAATGTGAAGTGAAATGGGTTATACACAGACTTGTGTCTTTTATTATCAGATTTAATAAACTACAATAGACTTTATACAAGTATAAAGTACAAGACGCATGCAATAAGAAATAAAGATAACGTAAAGCAATTTGGTAAACAAAGACAACCTTGTACAAAACGGTAACATATTTAAAGATAATTATAAAAGGTGACAGACAAAATAATACACCTGATAACAAATAATAGATTTATAAGACCAAAAACTGTCTGTTATATACGCACAAAATGTATTAAATATCATGTATTAACTACAATGACAGATGCAATCCAGCGGTACATCCTTGATGGACTTGGCTGTAAAGGTGCTCTCAGCGGGAGAGGTGATAACGAAGCTCCCGCTGACAAGCTGGGGGTCAGAGTTCGCATAAGCTGAGGTGCATCGCCAAAGACGTGCTATCTATGTAAACAAACGGCTGATTAGAGTTTAAAACAACTACATTCTCTCCTGAAAAACTCTTAAAACTTGTAACACAACAGAGGAGATTTTTAAAATCGTGCGGTTTTCTCCTCCGTCATTAGCTTTTGCTGATTATGCTGCAATGCATTCTTGGATTGGACCTCTAAAAGCATCCTTGACAAAAGGGGCGGAGCAAGTACACATCCGGGAATTTTATCTGTACTTGGCAAGATGTAAACTTTGAATTGGAACAATACTTCGGCGACAGTTAATGACGTTTCACAAGGACACAAGAACGCAAGTACAGACAAGAACGCATACAAAGAAACAGCCTTGGAAACTATTTTGAAGTCAATTTTGACTTTATAAAATCAAATTGGTTTTGGAACGACACAAAATAACTACATTTTTAAAGAACTGCCACCTTCTCAATTACACATTTATTTTCCTGTCAAGGTGAATGATGGAATGGCTCTGACACCATAACAATTGTGTTTACTTGCATTGCATGGTGGGTAACAGGAAAGCGGGAATGCCAATCACCAGCAAACATGACGAAAGTGGTGTGTTACAAATGTGGAGTTATTTTAAGTTCATACTGCATCCATTAATCCCTGGCCGCAGGCTCCCTCTGGGCTGGCAGACTGGGAAAACGGGATAGAAGTGAATTTCGCAGCACACTTTCTCCTCTCTCTCTCTTTCTCTCTCCGCCTTAATCGCCGTGCAGGCGTCAAATGACCCGAGAGCCTCCGTTTCACCACATTCTGCCTGAGCGCCGAACTTTCTTCAAGTGCTGTCGAACCACTTAGGCAAATTGCCCCATTATGGACATCAGGAGAGTTGAAAGTCATCTCGATTCGTCGTGCGGAGCGCTTGAATAATAAAGCCCCCTGAAGGTCGGATTTCCGTAAAAAGAAGTTTAACGCTCATCCATATTCATCTATATTCCACAGCCTGGGTAATCTGGTCGTCGTTTGATGAGGTCTTTGGGTTTCCCTAATGCCGTGTCTTATTGCTTTAGGACACAGGATCAGAGCAAGCACACGTGTCAGGATGCTAATAGTGTGTTTATTTATGTTGTGTTAGAGTGAAGCAGACTGAAGAGTGTGTGAGATGTTTTATCCTCTTTTTCATGCTGGGAAGCTTCATCTAGCTCTGTGGATTGTTTAATATGCAGTGAACTCTGAGTAGCTCTGCGTAATGCCTACTCGCTGCTCATCATATCTGCAGATTCGGCAAAATTATCCAAAATAATTAAGGGGTTACTGAAAAACGCAAAGTCCTGTCATCGCTGTGATTAAGCGAAATGTAATTTCAATTAAATGAATTAGGTCTGTGTGGACGCATCCTCATGATTCAAAACGCTTATATGGCACAATAGGAAATGTTTGTGCTGTTGAATGTTTTATTATGTAATATTTTGCTATGAATTATTACTAATGTATTTGTAAAATAATATAAAAAAATTATAACAAATATTTATTTTTTCCAAAATAATTTTGCAGTCCACTGTTTTTTTTAAACTGATTATGTATTATAAATAATTATTAATTAATTGATAACATATTAACTGATAATTATTAAAATATTTTTACATTAGTCCTATAACATTGTAAAATATTTTTGCTAAGTTTAAACATAAGCTTAAAACTATTTTAATTTGATTAAATTTACAAATGAGCAATATCACTTGAGTAGCAGTGCAATGTGGCTGTATATCGGATGACGATATACAGTACAGCCACATCACAATGCTACGAGTGTGATATTACGTTTATACAGCAGTTCGACGCCATAATCTTGTATATAAAAAGAAAATCAAACATGGAGAGTATAAAAATCTTTTTGTATTAGGAACTACTTTCTTCCGCCATTCATTTACATCGGCAGTTGACAGTCAGAACAGCAGAAGCTTTTACTAATTCACCAACGTCACTTTAGAGCTAGTGTTTGAAAGATTCTCTAGTGTAATGTCTAAAGTAAGGACGAAATAGGTGATTTTGCTGACATTGTAAAATTATAAGGCTGAACGGCATGAAATGTCATCAATCTACAGTGACATCTCCCTACAGTATTAGTCTATTACAGTCTACAGTATTTCTCTGTTGCAATTGGGATATCACAATAATTAACCCCGACAAAAAGCAGCACAATCACTGCCAGATTACTGTTGTGTTTAAGATAAGGAAAAACGCTAAACACATGCGGGCTTTTCTTCTTTCTTTTTGCCAACACAACAAATTCCTGATATGCGAGTCCCATCTCAGACTCAATACACTACAGTTATATGGTATAAATACAGCACCACAACATACAAAAGAGAGAGACTGACTCATGACTAGGATGACTGAAAATTAGAAGTCCATGTGCATATACCCCATTACAATGTTCAAAGAAAGTCTGAAAAACACAATAAATTAACACATAGCAGTAATGTAGTGCCCACTTATCACATTTACCTTCCTTTTCTCCTTCTTCTCATCTTTCTTGGTGAAAACAGTATGAACCCACCAGATCTTGGTGAACATGCTGCCATAGGCCAAACTGAAGCCCAGTCCCAGCAGCCACAGCCGAAACTACAACACAACCACAGAAAGACTTTATTCAGTGCTACATGCAGCTACAAAACAGACATTCATTTTTACATCTTCATAAGATAAGTATAAGACATATGTTCTTTTTGTAAATGTCGGCATAAAATCTATTTCCCCCTACTACTTTTTTCCCTCCAACTATACTACTTTTTAAGAAACATTTAAAAATTTTTGGAACCATAAACACGTCAGGCTAAACAATGAAAATAAATCATAGACTCCTGCTGTCTTCATTAGTTTCAAGAACACAGATTTCTTTACAATTTGATATATCATCTTTGGATATCTTTCTTTTCAGGGGATATAAAGTAAGCCACTGCCTTGTTCAGGTATATTGCATGCTTGGATGTTGGTTTATAAACAATTTGTTTTTCAAATGTTTCCTGAATCGTGGGCTGACAAGTAGCTTTAGATGTGGTGGGTTGTTTTCTGCTGAAAAAACTGTTGCCCTAAAAAACTGAATAAAATATTCATAAAAACAAGCTAAAAAAAGTACATATACTGTAGGAATGGTATAATAGAAAAATCTTGAGGTTTTAAAACCTTGACTTTTCCACAGTAAACCTTGAAACCGGTTATCATCCCATGCCTACAAATGAGAGGCAGTGGCGATTAAAAAAGGGGCTATAATGTTTCCAACAGTACCTGGCAAACCACAGGGAATTGTGATCTACGGACATGGAGGCCATCGATGCCCAGAGGAAAGACAGCGGCCAGAGCCAGAACACAACCCACCGCGGTCATGTTGTTCAGATACGGCTGAGAGTTCTGGATGTACCTGTCAGATGAAGAAATCAACACCTAAATGACAAGCTTCTGATATGAGATCAAATAAAGTGTTGGAACTGACAAGGAGCCTTAAAATAAAGAAAAATCTAATTTTCTTCTCCATTATAAATAACAACTCACTAACTGATCATACATTACCTGATAATGATTAAAATACATTTTATTATTCAAAAGTTTAAACATATGTTTTAAACAATTTTGTTAGAATTAAAGTAACAACTTACAATAAACCCCTATTCCTTTACATTAGATACTGCAGTAAAATTGATTTATTCTATATTATATATGTATTTCTATATTCTTTAAATCCACTTTGCTATTTTATAGCTAATTTGCCCTGCATTATTTTTAATATTTAAATAGTAATTTTATTTATATTATTAGCATCAAATATAAATTCATTCTCTATTATAAATAATAATGCATTAATTAATGATGCATTGTCTGATAATTATTTTTTTAAATTTATGAGTTTTAAACATAAGCTTCTGTTATTTGAAGTGCCAAAACTTTACTCTGCAGTTTAGAGTGGATTTTATTACAAATGTTATCTAAGATAATTTCATTTTATCTCTCAAACATGTGTGAGGCTCATTTTTAGAGTTTAAAAAAAAATATATATATTGTAATTGTGTAAAATTTTGTAATCGTTGTCTTATTTCTAATAACTACTTTTGTGTGAAACTTTATTTTTCTATAAGGATTTAAACATCCACAGCTTGTTTATAATGAACAAGTTCACTTAAATAGCAGTTTCGTGTCTTGTTGTTCCTCATCTATTACGCCCCATTCACACTGGGCTTTAGGGTCAACGTTTGTCAGAGAGCATGTCTGAATTTGGGGCTGAGGCAATCGTCATAGCAGCATCAGCCAATTAATTAGTCAGCAATCGGCTACTTTCTAAGCTGATGTATTTGCATTAAGCGATCTGATTGGCTGACGCTTCCATCGGCACTTGAAAAGTTGAGAGAGTCCCAACTTCTGCAGCAATGAACGCCACTGAAGCAGTGCTGATGGATCCATAATGCAGCTTGGCAACGCCTCACGTCATCCCATTCAAAGAGCATGGGAAGCGTTGAAGCTGACGCCCCGTGTAAATGGGGTGTTATGAATGGCAGCAATAACTACAACTGGCTGAATGTTTTCCTTTTCGTTCCCCCTTGACCAATTAAAAAAAAAATCAAAGGGATGTAATTGTAAATAAACTATATTAAAATACTGAATATTAATATTTTTGTGCACCTGTTTTTCAATATTTATAATTATATTATTACTATATTATATTATATAATAATAATATAATTATTATATATAATAATATAATTATTACATATTATTTTCCATATTTATTGTGTTAACGTTAATTATTGACTGAACCAACAT
Source organism: Danio rerio (assembly GCF_052040795.2). Taxonomy (NCBI): domain Eukaryota; kingdom Metazoa; phylum Chordata; class Actinopteri; order Cypriniformes; family Danionidae; genus Danio; species Danio rerio. Next base: position 37,593,457 of record NC_141035.1, read on the forward strand.
TAACATTATATTTTTACAGCATTAGTTAACTGTTTATGTTACTTAACAAACACAATTATTTTTTGTTATATATGTGTGTGTGCATATGCATTTATGTCTTCCACAATTACTGTCCATGCTTTTAATGCACGGTATCTGATCAACAAACATGTAGAAATTATCATTAATATTTACAAACGCTCCAGACACTTTCCTGTTTAACAAACTGAAGTAGTGAGTGGTTTTATGGTGTTTGTGTATGATTATACGTATCCATATTATCAATGTTCTATTTATTACAGTGGTATTATTTTCCACATGACCTAGGAAAACCTAACAAAAAAAGTTATTTAAATATTGTTGAACATAAGCTAAATGTAAAAATAAATTGAAAAGGTAAACACAAATACAGCTGAGGTGAAAATGATTAGTGATTTTTCCTTTTCCAAATATTTCCCAAATGATGCTAAACAGAGCAAGGACATTTTCACAGTAATTCCTATAATATTTTTTCTTCAGGGGAAAGTCTTATTTGTTTTATTTTGGCTAGAATAAAAGCAGTTTTTCATTTTTTTAAGAATCATTTTAAGGTCAAAATTATCAGCCCCCTTGAGCTATATATTTTTTCCGATAGCCTGCAAAACAAACCATCGTTATACAATGATTTGCCCAATTACTCTAACTTGCCTAGTTAACCGAGTTAAGCCTTTAAATGTCACTTTTAACTGTATAGAAGTGTTTTGAAAAATCTCTAGTAAAATATTATGTACTGTCATAATGGCAAAGATAAAATAAATCAGTTATTAGAAATGAGTTATTAAAACTATTATGTTTAGAAATGTGTCGAAAAATATTCTGTCCGTTAAGCAGAAATTGGAGGAAAATATACAGGAGGGCTAATAATTCTGACTTTAACTGCACATGTATTTGTTTTGATGTGATTACACTGACCTGACGCTGCTGTTGTAAATATTGAATGAGAGGCAGACGATGCCCAGCAGGATCCCGAGTCCAGCAAACACAGACACGGAGACAAAGAGCTTCTGAGAGAGATACCTGAACTCCTTTATCACTTTGGTCTGGTCTGCCGGTGGACTGAGGCCTGTCAACATCACAAAACAGAGACGAAATATCAGAGAAACTGCAGATAAGAGCGTCAGATCACAGAGCGGTGACACCAGATGGAGAGAGAAAAACTGTGATTGACTTCATTGACAGTTTGAAGAGCGAAAAAAGCCAAGTAGAGAGTCATTAGCTTCATCTGCGCTGTCAGACTTCAGAACACATGACGAGCGGAGAATATTAATGGAGGTTTCTGACAGACGGTTTGCTGTGAAATAAGGCCACTGGGCCGGTTTGACACGTCAATCGTGTGGAAAATTTTCTGGGGGGAAAAAAGGAAGCTCGCGACATTCACACTTAAGCAGGACCAGACGCAATCTGACTTCTTTCACACTTTTCACACTCTCTGCTCAATTTAGCGAGAAATCTGGAGAATTCTGTGAAACAGATTTAAAGAGGTGTTAAATGGAGCTGGAGGAACTGCTTCCCAAAATACAAAAAAAACATTAAATAAATAAAAACTGAAATAAATAAATAAATAAAAAGATAAATAAATAAATAAATAAATAAATATAAATAAATAAATAAATAAATAAATAAATAAAAATGAAAAAAATAAAATAAAATAAATACATAAAACATTAAATAAATACATCAATTAAATTAAATAAACAAACAAATATAGAAATAAATAATAATAAAAAATAAACAATATATAAATATAAATAAACAAACAAATAAAAAACTATAAAAACACAATGAACAAACAAACAACAAATAAACAAATAAACAAAAAGGAAGATCGCAACATTCACACTTAAGCAGGACCAAACGCAATCTGACTTCTTTGACACTTTTCACACTCTTCGCTCAATTTAGCGAGAAATCTGGAGAATTCTGTGAAACAGATTTAAAGAGGTGTTAAATGGAGCTGGGAGTACTTCTTCCCAAAAAACAAATAAACATTAGAAAAAAATGTAACAAATGAATGCAAGATTCCAGGAATGGGTCAAATAATCAATAATTGCAATAACTTAAATTAGATTAATACTTTATCAAAATTACTAAATTATTATTTAAATGAAACAGTGTAACAATGTACTAATTAAACGAGTTGAAAGAATTATGGTACTGTGCTATAATAGATCATATACTGTAATTAGACGAATAAGCTGATAGTCAATAATAATTTGTTCGAAAAATCAATACAAATAATAATACAAAAATGATTATTAAATGAATTTTACATAATAATAATAATAATAATAAAAATAATAATAACAATAACTATAATGATAATAATGATAATAATAAATAAAATAAATAAATAAAATCAATAACACATAAAAATAAGCAGACAAATAAATAAATTAATTAATTAATAAACAAATACATAAAAATAGAAATAAAAAACGAAATTAAAACACATAAAATAAACAAAAACAAAAATAAACAAACAAACAACTAAAGTGATAATCAAATAAACAAATAAATATAAAAATTAAATAAATTATCAAATTAGTAAAAAAAATAATTAATAAATAAATATAAAATAAATAAATATAAAAAATAAAACAAGCAAATAAATATATAAATATATAAATAAACAAATAAACAAATAAATGAAAACTAAATAAATAAATAAATAAATCCATAAATAAATAAATATAGAAATAAGTATATGAACAAATAAACTAATTAATAAAAACAAAATAAATAAACTGACCAATATTATTAGTCCCTTTAGCTACAGAACAAACCACTCTTGGCCATTGATTTCACACAGTCGGCTAAACAGCTTTCATTTCTTTAACAAAAACATCAGTGACAACACCAGCCTAAATTATCACAACTACCTTAACATTTCACAGATCATTCACACATCAAATGAGCTAACAGTGTCAATTACAGCCCTATAGCGAATGCATTGTATACGTGTTGTATCACCACGAATGTTATCAATCTTACAGGAACTGTGACTACTTTATAATTATAAAACCAACATCTTGCTATTCAATCTGTCACTATAATTATAACCAAAAAAGCAGGATTCTGGTGGGAGCAATAATCACCGTGATGATTACTGTCTTGTGTGCATCACTTTCTGAAACAGGCGAACAAATGACAGGCCCTGACACGAGTTAAAATGAGAGTTTTTTTGTCTGTCAGAGGAAAGCGTGTCATTATCGGCGATGCCAAGCTGACCGTGAGGGACATGTGTTGGTGACAGCTGGTGCTCGGGTTTGTCAAACTGACACTATGTTTGTTGATATTTTTTTCAGGATGACGGGTCAGGAGTGACATTTGAGACTGCAATGCAGTGAGAGATAAATGTGTGTGTGTGTGTGTGTGTGTGTTGTAAAAAAAAATGGATAAAGATTCAAAGTAAACCATTTGTTCAAAGTTGTTGGAAAATAATCACATAAAAAATTATACTTTGAACCAACTTTAAAAAACTACTGTAATTTTTTCCTGCTAAAATGAGTAGTTTTTCCTCAAAGTATAATTTAATGTTGGTTCAAACTCTAAAATTTCATTACTGTGTAGTGTTTCTGCTAAAATGAGTAGTTTTTCCTTAAAGTAGAGGTCTGCGCTGGACTGTTTTTATAATCCCGCTCCCAGGAGGTTTTATTCCGTATCCGACCGCTCACGCTGAATATTCAGCCTTTGTTTACCTGCCCCCCGCTTAGAATAATTTTTTACTCGACCCAATCATTCCCACAAAATTTATGCCCCGTTTACGCTAATATATTTTTGTTGTAAAATGCATTAGTTTTTCATGTCATCCGTCCACACTACGCCAGAGTTTTCGAGTGCTGAAAACGGTGCTTTTATTCTAAAACGCTTCTGCTTTGGGTCAGTGTGAATAGGGGAAAACGGAGAAATCTGAAAACGGAGACAGGGCTGCAGATATTATCTGATTGGGGCTTTTTTCTCAATATTAAGTAGCCTAAACAAAGTTCAGTCTTGCATCCTTTGCTTGTACCCTAAGTTTAGACTTTGCAGGTTTGATATGGAAAACAAACTCCAGAAGACACGTCAGATAAATCTTTAAAGGGAACAGTGTACTTTATAACCTCATTTACTTCACCCTGCTACGTTATTTCACTCTCTTAAAAATAAAATGAAAGCATGATATGCTGCGACTGCAGCTGGTCCAGAACGCAGCTGCTAGGCTTTCAACAGGCAAAAAAAAACGAGAGCACATTACACCTGTACTGGTTTCCGTACACTGGCTGTATGTACTGCTGTATGTTTTTAAATCCGTCCATGGCCTGGCCCCTAAGTATATTTCTGAGTTAATTAATATACACCAACCCATGAGATCTCTTCGCTCTAAGGATCGACTCTATGTGTAAGTTCCTTGATCATGCTTGAAATGTCAAGGTGATAGAGCTTTTTCAGTAGCAGCTCCAAGACTACAACCTTCCACTCTCCATAAGAACAGCGGCAACTTTTGAGTCTTTTCAGAGGTCACTGAGAACACACTTATTTTCTTAAACTTTTAATCATGCGTTGTGAGTTTATGTATTTTGGTTCTGGTATGTTTGCATGTGTTTTATGTGTTTTTTTTTTCATTGTGGTTTGTTGAAAGTGCTCTAGAAATAAATTGAATTGAGGAACTGTCTATTTTCATGTTGATATTAGCAACTTGACATCAAATATGTTGAGGCATCATGTAGCTACGTGTTTATATGAGCGTCATTCACTGTATGACCTCCGACATGCATAGCTCTCATGGCTGCAGTGCATGCCAGAGTGTGTGTGCGTGATGTGCGTTTTCAGTGGTATAGTGTGGACGGAGAGCTGTTCAGACGCTGGGTGAAACACCAGTGTGGATGTGGATCGTTTTCATTCTAAAACACTGTTTTAAAACTAAAAAGTAATAGTGTAAACGGGCCTTAGATCTGGTTTCCAAAATCTCACGTTTAAATTGGTACTACCAAAAGAAAGATATAACAGATAAAACTGTAGGCTAAATGTCAGTTTTGTTTGCCCCTTTGTGATGAGACATGAGTGCCACCTTAAACCTCAGGTTCCAGTCTTGTGCCTTTGAGATACTATAAACTTTATAAACTATAAACTATAAACTTTGAGATATTATAAAATCGCGCAAAGGATTTTTTTTCCATTTGCATCTATGATGCATAAAAAAGACTCCCATACATCAGACTTGCCTGATGTGGGTTTCCTAAGAGTAAACTGACCGTTTTCTAATGCAAGCTAAAAGTCCTTCAAGGACAGCGCATCTTCCGTTTTCTCTGCCATGGTAAAGCCCACTCTCAGGACCGTTATGCAGATGATGCGCGCACAGACTGTGTGAAAAAAAAGTGCAGAGAAAATGTGCAGAGAAAGCACTGGTCATGCATTCATCATGCGTAATAGTTGTGAACACTGGCTGTACCGGTGCTCAATGAGAATGAGGAAATCACAGATATGCTTTTCCGAAATAATGTTGGGACTCGGGAGCACTATATTGTTAGACCGCCTGCTCCTGTTCAAATTAGCTAAGTTACTGACGGCTATCACGTTTTATTTAGAAACTTAATTCCGCGCTGCAAGAAATCTGGTCGGGTTGCAGACCTCTACCCTTAGAGTATAATTAAACTTTGGTTCAAATTTCAAAATGTCATTCGTTCATGGATTTTCCTTCAGCTTAGTCCATTATTTATCAAGAGTTGACACAGTGGAATGAACCGCCAACTATTCCAGCATAAGTGTTACGCAGCAGATGCCACAACCCAGTACTGCAAAACACCCACACACTCTAACATTCACAAACACACTCAAACTCTAAATTGGTTGCTGCTGGAAGGGCATCCGTTGTGTAAAACATATGCTGGATAAGTTTCATTCCGCTGTGGCGACCCCTGATAAATAAAGGGACTAAGCAGAAGGAAAAAGAATTAATGAAATCCAGTGTTTAATTGTTTGAGAATTGACTAAACTAATGGTTAAAGTTTCTAATTGTTAAAGCTAAATGTTTGCTCAATCTGATATGCACTCATACCAATCAACCCTCCCGTTATTCACAGGATTTTCCCGTATTTTTGCAATTCTTTACAGCTATCATCTAGCAAAAGGTATTTTCCTGTATTTCTCCTGTATTTTAATCTTTCTAGGAAGGGTGGCAATAAACACTAAACCAATCCTCGCTATACTAAACCCATTCGGCCAAACCACAAGGGGACACCACTTGCTCTTAAAGGGCCATGAAACCCCCTCGTTTCAGCGGGGTGTTTTCACACCTCTACTTTGGTAAAAGTCAGAAAAGTGGGCGTGTCCAGCTTTGTTTAGGGGGGAGTGTCAGAGGAACTAAAGAGGGATGGTGTGGGAGTGTCTATTTGGGCGCGCTGAGTTTCAGAGTCAAAATACACACATAGGGGACAAAGCGACTGTGTTTACATGGACATCTGTAGTCAAATTATTTGGCAAATTACTAAATGGTGGACATTAACTGCAGTTGGGCTCTTTCATTCAGGGAATTCATTTATGTCCCTCGCGACAAACGAGATTTTTGATTCGAGGAGCTGCTCTAAGCGTGTATTTTTCATGCAATGTTTGATACCGCACAGCGTATGAAAGAAAAAAACCCTCCGCATTTCCCGGAAACTTAGATGCACACGGCAGGTAGTGTCAGAAAGCTGCGTGTGTTATTCCGGTCACAGAATGCGGTGAAAATCATACACGAGGCAAAAGTTTGGTTGTGGTGCTAACATGTTTAGACTCGGTGCAATAGTTTGTTCGATATGAAAAAACTGAATAAACAAAGAGCACTGGTCGCTTACTTACCAAATCTGTAGTGACAGGACAATCACCAGCAATTAGAGCCGCATCTTTATTAAGAGGAGACTACAAGCGAATCCGGATCTCAGCGTTTGCAGATGAGAACAGCTCTCAGGTAAACAATAATCCTCCTTAGACACGTAAGTTATTGTTGTCAAGCTTCGCGTACACTGTAATCCACACGTGACTCCAGCCGCGCTCTCACAGAGAGAAAATGAAAACAAAACTTAACTGCAGCAAACTATAAAAGCAACACTTCACGCTTGTTTTGCCAATACAACGTGGCGTCTCTGTCGTCTAAACACTATGACAGTAATGAATATTAATGAAGTTGCACAATAGAGCGCGCTGATTGGTTTGAACCAAGCTTTACTCATGCATTCATGCATCACACAGTAAGACGTATTAAGACACATTCTGGCACAGACGTCCAGTCTGCACGCTGGAATACACGCTATTATGTCATGACCGTGACGCAGCTTCAAAAATTTGTTTCAAACCGAAAGTACGAATTTGCTTGAAATAACTCAAAAACAACCAATTTACACTTTTTAGTGAAATATAGGTGTCCTAATAGTGTTTTTAGCAGTGTGGGACACATATACGACTGTCAACAGCTCAAAAAATGTGTTTTGGTGTTTCGTGATCCTTTAAATATAAATCTGTTCTATACTTTCAATTTATTTAGGTATGAAAAAAATTGAAATACATATATAAACAGCGGGATTCCCTTCCTTTCCATTACAGATGACGTTTGCCACTTCTATGCAATCCTCAAAACAGCCAGTTCACGTAGCAGTACGTGACTGTCAGTTGCGCTGCATAGTGATTTAAAGCGGAGTGAAAGTGGACATTCTGGGGTTTGAATGCTTGTTTGAACAGACATATACACATAATGATAATAATAATAACAACAACATCTAAACATGTCAATCTTCGCAGGTTTTCTTTTAAACACAACTTTTGTCTTAAATGAGCAAAAAAAAAATTTTAAAAAATCCAAGCAATCAAATGTTTTCAATATAGATCTGTGCATTTTTTAAGTGACAGCTCTGTTATTTGGTGTAATAAAATGAATAAGGGGAGGGGAGATGGGTATCACTTATTTTTTTACATCCCAATGTTGACATGTATGTGTAAATGCAAGACTTCAGCAGCTCAACAGTTCAAGGAAAATGCAGTTATTTCATCAAAGTTACCAGGGAACGTGCTCAAAACACACTGAAATGAATGGCGTTTATAGTGTAGTGTTTCTGTTGTCCTTAATCTGAAAATCAGGACAAAATATTGCTTCAGAGTCCTGACTTACCAACAGTTTCCACAGCAATTTGAAGGTAAAAGTCATGCTGTAGTGGTTGTCAGGAGCTATACTGAAAGATGACAGAAAATCGAGGCCACTACCCTATGGATCAAAAGAACATACAAACTCAGGTCCTGACTTCAGGTTACAGGTGTTGTGTATGTGTGTTTTTTTAAAAGGACAAAGTATTGTTTCAGTAGAAAATTGAAAAGTGCCAAAATGCTTGAGATTCTCACCCAATAGATCCCGCTATTTGGAAAGAACATCTGCTGTTTCTGCTATTATCAAGGGCAACAAAAAAAGAGGCAAGAAATGTCATGCCAGCTTGACGCTCTGCTGTTCTCCGTGGGGGAGAGAGGAAGGAGAGACTAAATGGGTCATAACTCAGAGTTCAGCTTTTCTGAAAATAGCCACCAATAGATAAAACGGGGGTACATTTGCAATTGAGCGAGGAAAATGCTTGTAAACTGTCACATTGTGTGCCCTTTTGTGGAAAGCGGAGCAGAGAAAGACCCGTTTCAGGACGTTTATTGAGTCCATTTTTGGAGATCTGATCATGAGTGGGCATTACCTTGAAATCCATAAGCACTTATTACATTATTAATTTAGTAGATTATTGGAAATTATATAATAATAAGAATTATATAAATATATAATCATTTATTTCTGATTGGCTCCTAAAGCACCATTTAGAGCATTTAAAAAAATGCATTACTGTCATATACAGTTGAAGTCAATATTAGTCCTTCTGTGATTTTTTTTGTCTTTTTTTCTTTTAAATTTTTACCGAATTATGTTTAACAGAGCAAGGAATTTTTCACAGTATTTCCTATAATATTTTTTCTTATGGAGAAAGTCTTATTTGTTTTAATTTGGCTAGAATAAAAGCAGTTTTAATTTTTTTTAAAGACCATTTTAACCCTTTAACTGCCACACCAATAAAAAAAAAAATAGACTGCATTTCTTAACTCCTATAATGTTGCTATAAAACACTCAATGGATTTTTTTCCAACACATCCCATAATTTCTAAAATGTCAACCTCTGTCAAATGGTTGATATGTCGGTTTTAGGAGTGTAACAGGTCATGGTTGATCCGTGATTCATGCGGATCCCAACCCACGGTTTGGAACACACATAATCTGCGGATTAATACTTTTTTTTGTACTGTAGATTAATCCTTAATTTGTAATGATCACAGAGAGATCACCTCTCACGTTATTGAAATCACATGTATGAAAGTGTTTAGGCTAGTATCTTCAAAAATATCTAGTAAAATTGTATGTACCGTCATCATGGCAAGAATAAAAGATGAGTAATTAGAAAAGAGTTATTAAAATTATTATATTTTGAAATGTGTCGAGAAATTGGGGATAAATATATACAGGGCAGCTAATAATTCTGACTTCAACTGTATATTCATTACACTTTACCCAATATAAATATAAAATATTATCATGTTATCATGTATCATATCATTCGATATCAATAATTATCGAAAATTTTAATAATACATTAAGGAACATTGATTTTTTTTATTTAACCACTTTATTTTAATTTACCAACATTTCTAAGCTAAAATATTTAAACAAAATACCTATAATAAAATGAACATAAGTGTTAAAGAGACTCATACTTGATAAATAAAATGTTACAAAGTGTGTATAATGGTAAAGATAGATCAACATCTGTGGGGTGTCAATAATAATGACACAGTAAACCTCAAACTCTGTAAACAAAACAAATTATGATAATCAGATCTAAGCTTTCAAGTTAAGGCACCAGCCGTCATTATTCAAATACATACTGGAACATTACAATTTATAAAGCTGAATGATTATATTATCGCTATGCTAAAAAAATCCTTCATATTGGAAGCTAGTGGCAGGGATGCACAAGAAAAGAAACCAAAAAGCCACTCTGGCGACATCATTACATCCTTTTTTATTTACAATTTCATCACTGCTGCTATATGGCAATCATTTTCGTGTGCGTTGTTATTCTGATTTGAAGTGACAAGCGCAAGCGTGTGCTTTGTGTTTGTCTGAGGTAATTAGTCTGCCATTATTACTGAAATGTGTAAATCCCATACAAAGTGTGAAGCAGATTGGTTCGTTCTAGCACTCGGTGGCATTTGGAAAAGTTCAGATGTTTTCAATTAGGTGTACCTGGAAAATGCCTTCATTGAAAATGACAAACTGACACCCTAAGCCACAGTTGTCAGACTCAGTTCCAAAAGGGCCGCAGCTCTGCACAGTTTAGTTCCAACCCTAATTAAACACACCTGATCAAACTAATTGAGTCCTTCAGGCTTGTTTGAAACCTACAGCTAAGTGTGTTGGAGCAGGGTTGGAACTAAACTGTGCAGGGCTTCGGCCCTCCAGGAATTGAGTTTGACACCCCTGCCCTAAGCTAATTGGCATCGAGATGGTAGCTCAGCAGCCACATTTTAATAAAACTATAGCACTTCATAATAAAACAACATGCCATTCATTCATTCATTTTCTTGTAAGCTCAGTCCCCCCATTATTCCGGGGTTGCCACAGTGGAATGAACCGCCAACTTATCCAGCAAGTTTTTACGCAGCGGATGCCCTTCCAGCCGCAACCCATCTCTGGGAAAACTACATGCCAAACTTTTTTTATTATCGATATTAACAATGGTGTTCGGTCAATAAATACCGATATCTGTTTTATTGCCCAGCCATAGTGAGATGTTACACTTGACAATAACATTACACTTTTAAAGTAAAGTGTACCAGCTGACAAAGAAAACCGACTGGCAAAAAAAAAAAAAAAAAAAAAAGAAAACTGGTGAGGGAAAAAATATACGCGTCAGAGGCAATTCTCATTTTTCAGATTCTCTAAATTTTATAATAAAAATGTTTTAGAGATCTGATCACGTGAATTGGAATTTCACTGATCACGGAAATTGTGCCCGATCACGCGGTTTCAGACGGTGTGTTACCTTCCAATCAGGACTTGAATATATATAATAATGAAGCTGAATGAGATCCAAAAGTTTACGTTCATATAATTATTAATCACCTGTTTCTAATCAGCCTGTCGCTAAAAGTGAGGAGGACATACCTCACAGAAGAGCTCTGTTTATTAACAGAGTTGTTGAATGGTAAAATAAGGTGAATTAAATAAAAAAAACAAGGAACATCCTGGATCTGTTTCTTCGCTCTTATTTATTCTTTTTTATATAAGTATCGAATCAGGTTTCAGTATCATAAAATACTCAAAATCAAATGACACACTCTGACTCGAAGGCAAAAAAAACCCTGATCGGGACATCCCTAGTTTTAATGCTCTCTGGTGTAGCATGACAGCTATATAGATGGCGGAGTCTAGGAGCAAATCAATGCGATAATTCCTTCCTCTGTACTAACCTAATAAACATGACTGAACATCTCCCGTCTCAAATAATCACTCAATCTGTTTCTCAACCACAGAGATGTCATTAAATTTGCTTAATCTTTCAGTGATGTCTTAACTATGTAATGCATGCTTAAATGAAGCTCCGGCAACTGTAACTGGGCTGCTATGGTTACTACTAATGGACTGGAACTAACGATTTTATTGCACATCTTCCAGCCAATCAGAATCAAGAGTTTCAACAGACAATGGGATAAATATCTATTAGGGGAAATGCCACTATGCAAAGAGTGCAAGTCTGCGGGAAACAGCTGATTAAAAGACTTTTAATAGTCTTAAAATCAACGTAAATTGGAAGTTGCTGGTCATTGATGTAATTCCAACTGAAATGCAATATAGAGTAGGGAGTGGGGCTTTCGCTCACAGCAACTAACGGTTATTCATTATTTATGCTTTTGAATTGCATTTTGGGACCTTGACCTTTCCTCCAAAAGTGTTTGATGTTCTCTTGCTGTCATTTTTAATAATCTGAAGTTATATATATATATATATATATATATATATATATATATATATATATATATATATATATATATATATATATATAGTTTGTGTTTGAGTTGTAAATTATGGTACAACCCATGGTAACAAACTGCCATTTGTAACATAGGAATGCTGGACAACGCACATGAGTATCCACATGCAGTTTCCTAAAGAGAGAATCGTCAGGCAGGCAACGGCAAGACATAATCATAAGGGTAATCCAGAAGCATAGTCAGAAACGGGTGAATAGTCAGTACAGGCTGCAAAACAACATTACCAAGAAAACAAGTAGAGGATCAAAACACGGAAGGACAAGACCAGGAAAATGCTTCATAATACTACAGGTTAACAAGACCAGCAACGTGTGTGTGAGACATGATTATAAAGTCCAGGTAATCAGTACATGATAAGTTACCAGCTGTGTGTGTGTAATAATGGGGATCAGGAACTGGTGTGTGTAAGGTCCATGATGGTATTTGTGGTCCAGTTCAGAGACAAATGTGCCAACACAATCTCACGGCAATTCGTAACTTTTTCATTTAGTGGCTAATTTGTACAAATTTGTACGATCTAATTCGTATATTTTAGTATGATTTGCTCATCTCCCAATGACAGTTGGGTTTAGGGGTGGAGTTAGGTGCCATGCCTCCTTTTTAAAATTGTACAATTTCATACGACTGAACTTGTATGAACTCATACGAATTAGCCACTGAACTACCAAAACATAAAATACTTAAGTTTTCTCGTGAGATCAGGCTGGATGTGCAGTTCTCCAGCGATCTGCAAGGATTAGATCACTGGTGATCAAAAATACCAATTCTTTTTCCTGCTATTATACAAAACCCTGGTAAATAACTGCCAGTAGTTTGTCCAGTTAGTTTACAGCTGTAATTCTCTTTTATTATTATTATTATTATTATTATTATTATTTCTTAAACAATATTTTGTCTCAAACTATTAAAAATGCCAATAAAAGTCACTTCTATAGATTTGCTGTTTTGAATTCTCAACATCAAACGTCGACAGGAAAGAGCTAATGCTCTCATAATGCAATTCACAACTGTGAATAAACATAAAACGCCACGTGAACTACAAATTACGGCTGTTAAATAACCAATTTTTTTTACATTGCATCAAACGGACGTTATCAGAAAGGAACTTCCAGTCCATCTTAAAAAGCACATGGTCAGAAAGTCAAAACAGTTTTGTTTCTTTCAGTGGATCAACTTGCACTGACTAATTGTGCACCAGCAAAATAAAGATTGTCAATTATTTTTTTTAATTGCACCTTACTCCAACACTTTTTCCAGACTTTTATGCATTTTTAATACTCTGAAGTGATAAATAGTCTGTGTTTTTGTTGTAAATCACAGTCCAAAAACCTGATAACAAACTGCCAGTATTTTTTCCTGTTATTTTACAGACTTAACTCTCTCTATATTATTTCTTAAACAATATCTTGTCTCAAACTACTAGAATGCCAAAAAGTCACTTTTATTGATTTGCAGTCAACATAAAACGTTGACAGAGAAGAGACAAAACTCCCATAATGCAATCCACAACCGTAAATAAACAGAAAACACCATGTGAACGGATCAAATGCACGCCAGCAAAATAAACATTATCAATTTTGATTCCAAGCTAACTTTACCCCTACACTTCTTCCAGACTTTGCTGCATTTTTACAGGGTATATGCAGCAATCCTAAAGAAAATTTCAATATCTTTTAAAGATTTTTTTTAAGACCTAACAAAGCATGAAATAATAAATTATGCGGCTGTTTTCAACAACAGGCTTCAGCCACTGTTTAAACTCGTCTGTCTCCAACCAGGAGTGCTCAAACTTACATTTTCCCATTTTGCCATCTGTTTCTCTCTATGGTTTCGATACATGTGGAGAGCGTCACATCATCTTCCTGCGTTTGTTGCAAATTACATGACATCATCATCACCCTGACACTCTAATTAAATACACCTGATCAAACTAATTGAGTCCTTCAGGCTTGTTTGAAACCTACAGGTAAGTGTGTTGGAGCAGAGTTGGAACTAAACTGTGCAGGGCTTCGGCCCTCCAGGAATTGAGTTTGACACCCCTGATGTAGACGGAGAAACTTGGCCGGACGGGCCCAGCCTGAATCGTTTGGATCGCCCACGCCATTGTTAATAATAGGAGGGAAATAAATATATTTATGCTTTTTTTGGAGTCTTTGGACAACGCTTGAACAAAATTTAAGACCTCGTAAAACACAATTAAGACTTTTTAATACCTTTTAAGGGCCTTCATTTTCTCATGTTTTATCAACTTTTAATACATTTTAAGGCCCTGCAAACATCCTGTTTTAATACTCTGAAGTGATATATAGTCTGTGTTTGAGTGGTAAATTTCAGTACAAAAACCTGGTAACAACTGCCAGTAGTTTGTCTAGTAGTTTAAATCTTTAACATCAAACTATGTTTGTTAAAAAATAAAACTCCCATGATGCAATCCATAACAGTAAATGAACAGAAAACACTATGTGAACCACAAAATATGGAACCTGTTAATTAACACATACTGTACAGTGCATTCAGAAAGTACTCATAGCGCTTCACTTTTTCCACATTTTTTTTATATTACAGCCTTATTCCAAATGAAAGACTAGTCAGGACAGAGGGCAAGACGAATGCAGCAACGTACAGAGACATCCTGAATGAAAACCTGCTTCAAAGTGCTCTTGACCTCAGACTGGGGCGATGGTTCATCTTCCAGCAGGACAATGACCCGAAGCACACCGCCAAAATATCAATGGAGTGGCTTCACAATAACTCGGTGAATGTCCTTGAGTGGCCCAGCCAGAGCGCAGACCTAAATCCTATTGAACATCTCTGGAGAAATCTGAAAATGGCTGTACACCATCACTTCCCATTCAACCTGATAGAGTTTAAGAGGTACTGCAAAGAGGAATGGGCAAAAATTCCCAAAGACCGGTGTGCCAAGCTTGTGGCATCATATTCAAAAAGACTTGAGGCTGTAATTGCTGCCAAATTGCTCTTTTTTTATTTCTATTAAATTTGCAACATTTAAAAAATCTATTTTTTTCACATTGTCATTATGGGGTACTGTGTGAAGATTTTTGAGGAAATAAATTAACTAAATCCATTATTGGAATAAGGCTGTAACATAAAAAATGTGGAAAAAGTGAAGCGCTATGAAGACTTTCCTGATGCATTGTACATTTATACTGCATCAAACTGATTTCATCAGAAAGAAACTGCCATTCCAGAGGGGAAGCACATGGTCAGACAGTCAAAACAGTTTTGTTTTTTCCAGTGGATTAACTTGCACTGATTAATTGTGTGCCAGCAAAATAAACATTGTCAATTTTGACTCCAAGCAGACTTTACACCTCCACTTCCAGACTTTGCAGTGAAACTTCAGCCTGCAACATTGATCTTCACCTTGTAGCCATTGTAAAAACAAGCACTGGTGAAGTGTGAGGTCATTACTGGTCTAATGTAGGGCAATGCAGCTTTGTTACCGTGGTGGAATCCACTCAATGGGATCACAGCATGAAGGACTGATTAGAGTCTAAATCAAGAATGACTCACAGAAGAGGACTGGGCAAATCCAGCAAATAATCGCCTCTGTATCTCTCGGGTGCGAAAATACAGGATTTTGGTGGTGGCAATTCAATTCCCATCTCTTGGCAGAAAACCAATTTGTGGGGTAATAGGGAAGGCCCCGTTTGGCGCTTTCGTAAACGATTGACTAGAATAGCATCCCAGCATCCATGCGAGAGAAAGAGAGTAAGTTGAGCTATACGACTAAATTTTTATTGAATACAGTCTAGCGAGGTGACATAACACCTGACAGGATGCTTTTTAAAGTAAAGCGTTTCTTTGTTTGCGCTGCTACTTTAGAACCGACTGGCAAAAAAAAAGACAGAAAACTGGGAATGAATTCATGAGGTGCAGGAGAAAACATACGCGTCAGAGGCATTTCTGTACCACTGACACATTCATGCATATGCTGAGTGTGAAACCGCTCACCCGTTTGCTCATTCATTACACGCTGAATGCAAACAATGAGAGCGTAAGTGAGCGAATTCATTCACAGGCGTGGATAATGCACTTTATGTGCCACTGCCTGATGAAAATAACGACTTCTATGGCCAGATTTAATAAAAAGGGCAAATTAGTATGCAAATACAATCAATTAAAGGGGCCAATGGGAGTGGAAAATTCTATGAGTGAATTAATGACGGCGCATGAATTTTAATTACAGGAGCTAACTTTCATTTTGTGGAGCATAAACCAGTCAAAATAAAACGGCAAACAAGCAGTGAAGATGACAGAATGCATGTAATCTACAAAAAAACACGGTTAAAGGGATAGTTCACAAAAAAATGACAATTTCCTCACAATTTACACACCCTCAAGTGGTTCTAAACTTTTATGAATTTCTTTTTTTGTTGAACACAAAACGAGATATTCTGAAGAACGTTAGAAACCAGCAGCCATTGACATCTATAGTGGGAATAAAAAAATACTATGATAGTCAGTGAATACATTTACATGGACACCAACGATCTGATTTCAATATAATTAAGACAATACTCTGATTAGGAGTACCATGTAAACAGCTATTTTTGATTAGTTTAATCCAATTAAGGTCATAATCAAACTAAACAGAAAATGACTTACGACGTGGAGTATGCTGATTTTAGTCGCATTATTGAAGTGCAGCACAAACATGTAAACACCTTAATCAAACTATTATCGTCATATAGGATTTTGCGACAAGATATTGTATACACACACGGCATGTTGACACTATTCTCTGCACCAATCGAGTTAGTGAAGGACCACAGACACCTGCATCGCAAACTGCCGAGTTCTTTTTCCCCATACGGCATGCAGTATCATTCCATTTAAAACAATCCCTCTTCCAGCTGTTCATACTCTGATATCTCATTTGTCACGGGGGGATGCATGAAATGTTCCTGAATGAAAGTGAAAGTGCCAAACTGAGAAGCAAATGATTACAATTGTTTTTATTTTTTTATGAACAAACCCTTTAAGTCATGTTGAGGGGCATTAAATAAAGCAGCAAATACCAATAAAGTACTAATAGATTCCTGAAATTATCAGTACATTAGCTTGCATGATTAACATTAAATTCTGAATAGGTAACGGCCACAAAAGGTCTGCCACAAAAAAAGACTGTCCGTGGTTTTTCAGCTCCTCTTTAGTAAATGTTTATATTATTATTATTAATTTGAAAACTGCAAAGCAGATTTTGCTATGATATGATATGAACTGATTGTAAATCTGGCCTCTATTCATATCCAATGATTTTTCCAAAAAACAAAAAAGTACATAAATACTTATATAAATATTAGATAGTGCAGTACATAAATGTTATGGCAAGTCTATGGTAGTTCATTTTTTGAAATTAGTTACATTTTTTCCGAGCAAACGGAGAGGAAAGAATGTGCACTACAGGTGGTTTGTCAAGCCCACTCCCCTGCATAAGACACACTCAGAATTGCACAATGTTTTCCCAGAATCATGATATGTTTATAAAAAAGGTGCATAGGAAGAGGTAAAGAGTTTCACCTACAGGTGGTCTGTCTAATCACCTGCATGAAGCACACTCCGAATTGCACAATGTACTTTACAACACATTCATTTAACATCTATACCAATTTGTGATATGAATAAAGCATTTATGTTGCATTTTAAAAGCATTTATTACAGCTTTGTGTTAGATCTAGAGAACTGAATCATGCTAACAAGTCAAACCCTGATTCCTTTGTTTCAGTCAAACATCTAAATGGACCAAAATCAAAGATATATATTAATAAAAATGGATTTTTTGTTGCCTGTCAGAAAAAAAACCTTGGTTTACCTCCCCGTTATGAAATTAAATTACTTTTTTCAATTTCACACTCTGTCCTTTTTGAGCATCATCACACATTTTCATTTGATCCGCTCTGCACCTTACACGGTTTTCATCAATACCGGTTTGTCAATGGAGAAATTTTGCAGAGCTGCACAAAGGTCAGACGGGCTCCGCAGCCTCGCTCCCCTGGGTCTGTATGGCCTCCGCTAGCAGAAAGGACAGCTAATTGTTAGTGATGTATTAAAGAGTGCGACAGGGCTTTGTTGAGCCAACAGAAATCAATACTGGTAAGCCTCAATCTCGACAGGCCGAGTGTGGCTGTGAAAGGTGACAGGAGTGGAATGGACAGAGCTGTCTGGACGAGCAGAAAAAAAAGGGCCGGTTTCTCTTACCGATCCATTTGTCGTTTCCGTACCAGGACAGGTTGCCTTTTGTGCTGTCATAGTAGCCAATCTTCTTATAGCTGCCACCTGAGAAAAAAAAAGTTAGAAGTGAAATGAAAGACAACCAAAACCTGAACAAAAGAGAGTGAACAACTTTTTCAGCCTCAAACTTGAAACAGAAACACCGTCATCTGTGCTTGAATTATAAGTACACATGTACAATCCAATCAAATAAAAAGCGCTTCAGGGGTAATTGATGTGACAATGATCTTTGGAAAAGACTTAAAAAGTCTTAAGTACAAGGCACTCAAAATACTTTTTTTTTTCTTTTTCACCTACTTTTCAAGTGCTTTGGATGTATAATTTTCTGTGTATAAATAAACATGCACTGTAAAAACAAACACAATTACACACAATTGATTTGTGTTCAAACAGCATGAAGGAATTTTATTATGTTTAACTTATTTGTTTTTACAAGTTGTCCCCCCAAAAAACTGAAGAATTGTGTTGTTTCAGCTCATCTTAAACTAATTGTTTGGATTTTTTGAGTGTGCATTTAAAGATACATGTTCCCTCCTTGATTTATCTGCTTTCACCTATAGACTCTATCTGCTAGTTTCATATCAGTTAACAAGTATGTTTAACATATATATTTAGAAATCTACAAATGTAACATGTACAAACAATTCACACATGTGGCAAAACCCATGTACATCCATTTCACTTAGTATTTTGTCCTGTTTCATGTTTACTGCACTGAATAAGTCTGTGTTATTTGATGTGACACTGTAAAAACTAATATTTATTCATTCATGTTTGAATGCCATATCAGCAGCATTGGCTATATTTATGACACCACTGGTAAGAAATATTCAATACATCATTCAAAAACATAAGTTACTTAATAAAGCAGCATTATAAAAAACACATAACAATACTAATAAACAAAGATGATAAAATATAATTTAGTTATCTCTATCTATCTATCTATCTATCTATCTATCTATCTATCTATCTATCTATCTATCTATCTATCTATCTATCTATCTATCTATCTATCTATCTATCTATCTATATATATATATATATATATATATATATATATATATATATATATATATATATATATATATATATATATATATCAGGGTTCTACAGGTTTCAATAAGTCAAATGTAAGACTTTTGAAGACTATTTTGAATTACATTTTAAACTTTTTCAGGGCTAAACACAAAGGATTTTTTCTTCTAATGGCCCGGTTGTTGTTGCTTTTGTCATGTTATATAATATAAATTATTTCTTAGACAATAATTTAATTTCTCGAAACAAGAAAACACTAGTTGTACATTTTTTTCAACATAATGCTTTCTTTTATTTTTAAATTGACAAGTCTAACATTGTTAAAAGTATATTTATTATAGACACAATTACACAAATGTTCAAAAATATATATTTGTTTGCTTTTTGACCGATTTGATTGAGTATAACTCTTATATATCAACCTAATGGTTTTCTGTTATAAAACCTTGTCTGTTTATATGTCGCTTTTCCTTACTGTTGTACATATTTTTGTATAACTGGAGGATCATGTAAAGGAAAATATTGCTCTGGGGTCAATAATTCTGACTTCAACCATACATATACAGCATAAAGTGATATTTAAAGGCTTAACTAGGTTAATTAGGTTAACTAGGCAGGTTAGGGTAATTAGGCAAGTTATTGTATAACGATGGTTTGTTCAGTAGACTATCGGGAAAAGATATATAGCTTAAAGTGGCTAATAATTTTGACCTTGAAATGGTGTTTAAAAAATTAAAAACTGCTTTTATTCTAGCTAAACTAAAACAAATAAGACTTTCTCCAGAAGAAAAAAAATATTATCAGACATACTGTGAAAATTTCCTTGCTCTGTGCTCTGTTAAACATCATTTGGCAAATATTTAAAAAAGAAAAAAATTCAAAGGGGGCTAATAATTCTGAATTTGACTGTGTGGAAAATTCTTCCAGGACAAACATTTAATTTAAATTATTTGCAAAAATAAAAATATCACTTAAATTATATATTCCAAAAAATCATACTCGAGTCCAATAATCTAATAAAAAACATCACACAAAAATAAAAAGAATTATAAATGAACATATTATAGACAGAATAAATAATGTAATGCTATTTTAAAACATCGGCTCTAATTAACAGCGTGTCAACTAAAGGTCACATTGCACCAAGCACTGCAATAAAAAACTTCAAAAGAGGTCTGACTCAACAAATCTGCAAAGTAGTCGACATAGAGCTGCATCAGTGGGTCGAAGATGTAAAAAAAAAACAAGCCTAACCGCATTGATCAAAGTTAATCTTAAAGGGAACATGTTGCAGAAAAACCCTGCTCTTTGGAAATCAAAGACTTTAATGTAATATGGAGACAAATGTTCACAACATGTAAGTTCGACTCTTTCACCAGTCCAAACCATTCACTGAAACTAAACAAGAAATATGGGTCATTCAGAAATCTTTAACGCTAATTTACAACCATAGACAGAGTAAAGTACTAAGTAGTAAGTAAGATAGATGGATGTTTACGTTGTCTTTACACAGTGGATAGGGTATATGCCGAGCTAGTGCTGTTCCCATACTGATAAACTTCCGGTGACCTTTCATTGTGAATTTTTTTCCATTTTATACGGTTCCTTTTGTTCCTGTTGTAATGTAATTAACATTCAATTAGTTAAATAGACTTTGGCATTCATTTAGTTGCTCAAGTGTAAAACAAGACAAAAAGCTGTTTACTCCTACGCGCCTGTCAGAATCGGCAGGCTAGTGCAGAAGCTCCATTCAATATACTGGGGCAAAATAAATGCTCATATTATAAATACATGGCGGGGAAAATGTAATTTAATGCAGTGCTTCTTGCAAAATCTGAGACCCACTTTATATTGGATATAACTCAGCCAGTGGAGATCACTGATTTTTAAAGAAAACAGACCTTAAACGCGCCGATTTTGCAATGGTATTTAAGTCACCGGAAGCGGTTAACCCAGGTTACTGGCAAATTAAAAGTCTTTTTAGCATGCTTCGGCATATACCCTATCATTGGAAGGTTTCCTGATATTATTTCTAATCAAACTCTTATTTTTTTATACTCTTACTAGTTTGATTTGTCTACTAACGACATCCAACAGCAGCAATTCATATATCATTGGAGAACTTTTGTTTAAACAAAGTGTCATTTCTGCCAAATCTAAAATTGTAAGTAAACATTTACTGTAAATCATTAACTATTATTACATTGGCTTTTATTCTTTTAGCAGACGCTTCTACCGATATCTACCTACAAATGATGATAAAAGCAAAAACATGTAGAGATACAGTGAAAATTTTTAGGGAAAAGTTTGTGTACTTTTTTAACAAAAAAGATAGATAAACAGATAGACAAGCAGACAGATAGACAGGCAGACAGACAGACAGACAGACACTGTAGATGGATGGATGGATGGATGGATGGATGGATGGATGGATGGACGGACGGACGGACGGACGGACGGACAGACAGACAGACAGACAGACAGACAGACAGACAGACAGACAGACAGACAGACAGATAGATGGATGGACAGATGGACGGATAGACGGATGGACGGACGGATGGACAAAATGCTATTAGCTAAATAAACTTATTTTCACCCAGTAAAGTAGGGCTTACAGTGGATCTTTATATTCACTTTCATAATACTATTATGTTTGAAATAAATGAAACGTGTGCTGCTTGATGTATTAACAGGCATTTATGGAAAATATGCAATTGAGAATATTTCAGATACATTACATTTAAACGCAATACAACTACAGCTAAAATCATAATCTTTAAGCTTCACATGTGCTTTAGTATGTAAGTCAGCCCATCAACATTATGTGCACTGCATTTCATATACTCACTTTAAGTGAACTTAAGTGGCTTTTATTTCATTAATAAAATAGAACAGAACCTGAAAGCACTGTTCATTTTACATATCCTTTTTTATTTATTTATTTATTTTTTGAAGCTGCAAATATAATTAGGCGCACATAATTTAAAAGAGATTCTGGAAATGTTATTGGCAATTACTTTTTATTTCTCAGATGTGTATACTGCACTTATCAAAGTTATAAAACACTCTTTTTCAACACAATTTAACAAGATTATAACTTGGTTGATAAATTACAGACAATGAAATGCTCCATTTACAATGGATGAATGACGAGGTGAAAATAGCTTCACAAAACTGGGCCATAATCTTTTAAATACTGCCATATTTGCCTATTAAAAACACTGAAAGGGCATAAGCTTATTAGCTATTCAGTGCAGGGTTCTATCTGCGTTCTGATCGATTTTGAGATATTGAGCTTCAAAGCTTTTGCATTCCATATAGCAAACAGTATGTGTGTAACATTTGTTTTTTAAATAAAAGTCTTAAAATGCAAACAACTTATAAAAAACATCCCATAATGTAAATATGTTGCATTTAATAAGAATATGTCAATAACTATATTTTGACAAAAATTTCAGATAGATCCTAATAATTATAAGGTGACGATTTGATATAGGGTTTTATGTTTTGTTTGTACCTTGGAGTTGCTCAATGAGAGTCCAGGCCATACGTGAACCTTGAGCATCAAACACGACATGACCCTATGATACACACATGGAAAAATATGATTACAATACATATGGAATATGCATAAATACTTCATACGTAAATAAATACTTCATACGACCCTGGTCTTATGTGGCAAAGGAATATTTTGGTAATAGCCAAAATATCATTCTTTGGGTCAAATATATTGCTTTTTTATTTTATGAAAAAAAAAATCAATATTAGGTAATGGTCATGCTCCAGGAAGTTATTTTTTCAAATTTCTATTGCAAATATATCAAAACTCTTGATCATGAATTAGTAACTTCATTTGGACCACTTTTAATGTGATTATCTCAGGTCAAAAATTGTTCTAACAAACCATACAACGATGTAAAGCTTATTGTTTAGCCTTTAGTTGATGTATAAATCTCAATTACAAAAATGGTGAACCTATGACTGGTTCTGGTGGTCCTGGGTCACATTTGTGATTCTTCAATAAAGCAGAACAATCTGTTGGACAAAGGCTAAATCATCCTATAATGAGTTTGAGAATAGTTGCTTGCATATAAAAAAATAGATCGCCTGAGACTGATGAGCATCTCTGAGAGTTTAAAATTTAAAGAGGCTTTTTGACAGATCTGGGAAATTAAAGTCTGGAAAAAATTTTAATCACACTATTTTATTCCTTCTGTTTTTTCAGAGAAGTTACTAAACTTACAGACACTCCTTCAAACGAGCTGGTGTTGAGGGCTCTGTATATCTCGGCAGTAATTTCCTTGTTGTTGTAGTTGAAGTCCTCCAAGCCCCAGCCTTTGGCCCTCAGCGGGGCCACAGTTTTGTTGAGGGCCAGAGCCAAAGCCCAGACGGCATCATACGCCAAAGGAGCTTCCTGGAAGCCACCGGTCTCTTCTGGGTTTTTGCCACCGAGACGTGACATCAGCTGAGCAATGAACTCTTGTGAGGTCTGTGGAGGAGTTTCAAAGGATTAAAAAGCAATCTATCCAAAAACTTTAAATACCAGTAATCTAAGCACCCTCAGGTAATTCAAGATGTAGGTGGCTTTTTTTATTATTTTTTGCTAAAAATCTTGTCCTTGGTGATTCATAAAAAGTCTGCAGTTACTGGCACTTTGAGAGAAAAAATTAAACAGGCAAAAGAACATTAACTAAATGCATTTCCTAACTATATATATATATATATATATATATATATATATATATATATATACAATTTTTTTTTTTTTTGAAAGACCAGTCTGTGCAAGAATTGTATCTTCAATAAATTATTAAGAGCAGGGACAGCCCTTAAAAAAGGTGAGAAATACTTTGCGTTGATCTGTTACTTAAACAATAATAATTAAAATAACAGATCATTTAAAATTACATTTGAGCACCCCTATAGCAGTTCATACCATTGTGAATGCATTATAGCGCCAAGCGGACTATGCAAGAAAATATTCATTCATCAGTCTGAAGTGGGCAGAACTATACTAAATAGTATTTGAAAATAGAACTTGTATGTTCCAAACCGTAGTATGTTTAAAAGAGTATGCCAAAGGTACCCGAATGGTTTACTATTTTTAGTAAAAAATTAAGCGTAAAAGCGTCCATACTCTAACTGCTAATACTGCCCACAATACATTGCACGTTGGATGTGAAATTGATTAGAACTACAAACGTGGGTGAAAAGTGTAAACAAACTACAAACATGGCAGACACGCTAGACCTAGTTTAATCACTAGTCAATCCAAAATACTGCACCTTAAAGAGTAAAATAATAAGCGCGATTCAGTTCGGCTTAAATTTGGTGGATTTTCCAACACTTCCCAAGCCAAGCAAAACCAAGCGATATTGTACCACGCAAATACTGATTGTGTTTTAACATAAGATAACTTTCAGTGTTTTCTACATCCTCAAATCAGAAAAGGTTGGGAAAACACAAATAAAAAATAAAGTAGTGATTTGACAATTTACTTTGACTTGTATTTAATTGCAGACAATGCAACAAACATTACTTAATGTGTTCCTCATGATTTGTATTAGGTTTTTCCCTAAATAAACACATTTTCCAATTTTGGTTTTTGCAACACATTTCTATAAAACTTGGAACAGAAAGCATTTAGAACTTTGCAATGCTGCCATTCCTTTTCACAACACTTAAAAGATGATTAGGGACTGAAGACAACAAGTGATGAAGTGTTTCAGGTGTCATTTTGTCCCTTTCTTCCTGCAAAAAAAGTCTTAAGCTGGGCAACAGTATGGGCTCTAAGTTGTTCGCATTTTGCACTTCAAAATACGCCACACATTATCTATTGGAGACAGGTTAGGACTGCAGGCAGGCCAGTCAAGTACCTGTATCCTCTCCTTCTGCAGCCAGGAATTTGTAATGTGTGCAGAATGTGGTTTTGTATTGTCTGGTTAGAATATGCATGGGCGTATTTGTTGGCAAACTGGTGATCTTCGGCCCATCTTTGCTCCTAAAGGACTAGACCTTTCTTGAATGCTGCTTTTGTACCAAATCATAATAACAATCACCTGTTGACATCATCCGTTTGATCCGTATAATTTAACCAATTTACCTGATTAGCCCTAAATTGCTCCTGTTCCAATTTTTTTTTAAATGTGTTGTCGGTCTGAATGACAAGAAAGGATGTGGATTTACAAATGAAATGACATTGACCAGACAAAAGTGAAATATTTTGTGTTCATATTGTCTGTAATGAAATACAGGTCAAAGTAAATGACTTTTTTATTTGCATTTTCCATACTGTCTCAACTTTTCTGATTTAGGGTTGTATAATATTTTATTGTATAAAAATGTGTTGACAAAAATCTCTCTGTTAAATTACACTCGGGAAATAATTTTTAAAGAATTAAAATTTCACAGGAACGCTAGTCATTTCGACTTCATCTGAATATATAAACAACACGAATGTCATATAATCATGATCCTGTTGTGAAAGTCTCACCAGGTTGGAAGCCCCGCGGACGGTCTCAGGGTTTAGCATGACGATTTCAGTGGTGATGTGTCCCTCCACAGCTTCTGTCATGTTCTCCACTGTGCAGTTGATGGCCGGATCTTTGATCTTAAACCAGTTGTCGGCGTACCAGCCGATGAGGAACCATACGTACTTCTTACCATACAGTTTCTCTTTGAAGACCTGCCAAAGACGACACCATGTTTTGAAAGTCTGTGCTCAAGCCATAATCGTATTCAATATTTTAATCTCGGTTAAGCCTCGGTGAGTTAACACAGGCAGAGTGGAGGCATCGAACTGAATTGTGCTGAAGTGATTTACAATAAATTGACAGCTCAGACCTACTTGGAAAAAAGGAATCGTAATTGTCACTTGCCTCACAAAACACCTTTCTGGCTTCAGTTTCATAAAATAATCCGACAATGATTCGAGCATCTTGACGCTGGAAAGAGATTAGAGGAAAGAGTTAAACAAGACAAACCCACATCGCACAATGTTATTACTATGAAATTATTATCAAAAAAAAGAAAAGTATTTTGCAATATTATGCAAAACTAATGTTTTCCAATGGCAAATGAACCTAAATAACCTAGATAAGCCTTTAAATTATGTCAAGCCAAATATTAGTATTTTACAAAATAACTAGTAAAAGACAAAGGAAATTAGTTATTATAAATATTATGTTTATAAATGTGTTAAACATCTCTCTGTTAAACAGCACTGTTTAATTATAGTTTTAATTCTTTAATTTTGACTTCAGGTACCATTGACACTTGTATGTTTTGCGCTTCAAAATGCGCCTCACATTTTCAATTAGAGACAGGTCGGGACTGCAGGCAGGTCAGTCAAGTACCTGTATCCACTTTCTCCACAGCCAGGACTTTGCTTTACTTTTTTTAGTTTGGTATTTACATTTTTATTTAAACTATTTTACAGTCAATATTATTATAGCCCCCTATAGATTTTTTTTTTAGACTGGCCTAGAATCTAGATAAGCCTTTAAATTATATGTTAAGCTGAATATCGGTATCTTACAAAATAACTAGTGAAAGCCAAAATAAATCAGTTATTATTCCTTTGATGCATTACATGGGTCTAAAGTGACCTGTCTAAATTTATTTTTTCTATATCTATTTTATAGCTTGTGCATCAAAGGGTTAAAAATATAACGTAAAAAAATCTCTCTGTTAGGCGATGCAGTGGTGCAGTAGGTAGTGCTGTTGCCTCACAGCAAGAAGGCTGCTGGTTCCAGCCTCGGCTGGGTCAATGAGTGTGTGTGGATGTTTCCCAGAGATGGGTTGCAGCTAGAAGGCCATCTCCTGCGTAAAACGTGCTGGATAAGTTGGTGGTTCATTCCGCTGTGGCGACCCCGAATTAATAGAAGGGACTAAGCCGAAAAGAATGAATCTCTTTGTTAAACAGCATTTTAAATTATAGTTTTAATTCTATTAAGTTTGACTCAAGGTACTGTTTATGTTTTGCGCTTCAAAATATGCTACACATTATCTATCGGAGACAGGTCGGGACTGCAGGCAGGCCAGTCAAGTATTTAATAATATATTTGCTGTAATTTATCAAATTATCTTTAATATACACTAATTAGAAAGCTATTCATTTCAGTGTGTGTGTGTGTGTGCGTGTGTGTGTGTGTGTGTGTGTGTGTGTGTGTGTGTGTATGCAGTGAAAGGTGACATGTTGCTCAAAAACCCAAAAAATCCTACAAGAAAATAAACTATATTTACATGCTGGGATAACAAATTAGGTCACACTTTCTAATAATGTTTCATTAGGTAGTGTTAGTTAAAGCATTTACTAACCTTGACTAATGATGTACAATAATTGTAAATCATTTATGAATTATTTACACAATCATGCATTGTTAAAATCCAAATGCTTGGTAGCATTAGTTAATGCACTGTGAGTTTGCATGAACTAATAATGGACAGCCTTCTTTTCATGAACTAACGTTAATAAAGACTAATAATTAATGTATTAATCACTGTTTGTTCATGCTAGTAATGCATTATCTAGTATTAACTAATATGACCTTAATGTAAAGTGATACCATTATTTATTAAAATAATTATTGATACTAAATTATAAATTTGACTCTCAACTGCAAATGCCTTTACATGAGCAATAAGCCACTATATGTGAAGTACAAGAATTGTTTTACATGTAAAAAAAGATGTTTGTAATTTATTGCTTTCAGTTATTTTGTTTGTACGTGCTAAAAAGCTGAAGTGTGTACTTCCGGCGTCATTTAAGCTTCCAAACAAAATAATGGCCATTTTTCAAAGGCTTTCTTCTAAATATATTAATTTTGTACAGTGAAAAGTGTAGAGCAGACTCTGCATAGTAAAGAGAGAAATAATAAAGTATTGCAGCACTGAAATTATAAATCACTTTTAAGATATATATATACGGTATGTGCTGAATATTTCAATCACATATCCAAAAAAAAGTGAAGCCAAACATTTAAAAAGGCAGTCCAATTCTCACGAGGTCTTCATTCAACATATTTTTCTTATTTAAATAAATGCTGTCTGACTACTGAATAATAAGTATGGACCAAGACGAGCATCCAAAGCGTCACTTGATCTGATGAAGGGAACTGATTCCTCGGAGTGTTGCTTTATTTCACGTAAGATTTTTCATGCGCTCTGCCTGCTGGAAAAGCTAACCGACGCGGGCTGAGGAGAGGAAGTGAGCGGCTGGTGAATTTTTCATCAAAGCACCTTCAGGTTTTTGACAGCCACTGCGGGATCGGTGAGGAAGCTCTGTCTGACGCTTATCTCGATGTTGGCCTCCTTCACACGCTCCTCCAGATCATCCAGAGTCTGCGGAGAGAAGAAGAGAGCGATTGACAGGACAGAAGTGATGTTTGTGGAGAGAGAGAGAGAGTGAAGGATGGACAGGAAGAGCCTGCATGAAAGATCAAGGATCAAATGAAAGAGGAGAATAAAAAAGACCATGAGATGAATGGTCAAACCGCAGAACAAAGTATAGAAAATCCCAAAGGAAAAAATAGCCCTTCTCCTTATTAATAAAATAAAATAAAATAAAATAAAATAAAATAAAATAAAATAAAATAAAATAAAATAAAATAAAATTAAATTAAATTAAATTAAATTAAATTAAATTAAATTAAATTAAATTAAATTAAACAAACTTAAATTAAAATTTATTTAAATAATTTTTTTTATAATAAAAACTAAAAAATTTAATTAAATTTTATTTTATTTAATAGGCGATGCAGTGGCGCAGTAGGTAGTGCTGTCACCTCACATCAAAAAGGTTGCTGGTTTGAGCCTCGGCTGGGTCAGTTGGTGTTTCTGTGTGGAGTTTGCATGTTCTCCCTGCGTTCGCGCGAGTTTCCTCTGGGTGCCCCTACACATGCAGTACAGGTGAATTGGGTGAGCTAAATTGTCCGTATAGTGTATGAGTATGAGATGTGTGTGTGTGTGTGTGTGTGTGTGTGTGTGTGTGTGTGTGTGTGTGTGTGTGTGTGTGTGTGTGTGTGTGTGTGTGTGTGTGTGTGTGTGTATGTTTCCCAGTGATGGATTGCAGCTGAAAGGGCATCTGCTGTGGCGACCTCGGATTAATAAAGGTACTAAGTCGACAAGAAAATGAAATGAAATGAAATGAAATGAAATGAAATTAAATTTAATTTAATTTAATTTAATTTAATTTAATTTAATTTAATTTAATTTAATTTAATTTAATTTAATTTAATTATTTTTTTATTAATTAATTAATTAAAATTAAAATTATATAATAAAATAAAAACTTTATAAAAATAACAAATTTTAAATAAAATAAATTTAAAATGAATAAAAATAAAATACAAAATAATAATATAAATGATATTATAAAAATTAAATTCAATTGAAATTTTAAAAATAAATTTAAATTAAAAATTATATTATAAATATAAAATAAAAATTTAGTTTGTATATATGCAATCTAATATATGAAAAACAAAAGAAAACAACTATATATATTAAAGCAAGTACATGTGTGTGTATGTGTGTGTGCGTGCTTGCGTGCGTGCGTGCGTGCGTGCGTGCGTGCGTGTGTGTGTGTGTGTGTAATAATGAAAACAATTTGTAATGAAAACAACATTAAAAGCATTAAACATCACAATTAACTGCAACAAAAATGACAGTAATATAATACTGTAAAAACAAATATATAATATATATATATTCAAAAATATATAATATATCAAAATAATGACCAATCAAATGAAAAGCAGTTAACACTTAAACTTTTCTTATATGTGTGCACAGAGCGATGAGGCAGGTTTTTTGTAAAAGTGCTATCGAGAAATGAGGAGATCATTGAACTGAGAGGTCAATAGAGAAAGATGTAAGTGAATGAGGAAAAGAGATGAGCTGGTGAAGAGATGGAGGAGGATCATTAGCCTAGCGGAATTACACCAGCTCAATACTGAATCAATGCATGAGAGATTTATGACATGGTCAATATTCCTAGCAGCCAACATCAAGAAAAATTACTTTAAGAGTCTTTCATCGTTTAAGAAGAGTATAATCAACCAGCATTCACTGTGACGCATTAACCTTAGCGTATAAGCTTGCTAACAGTTTTGAGAGGAAAAGGAAACCACTTTTCAGGGAAATTGCTTCCTTTAAAGAAGTCATATCATATTTTATTGCTTCATTTGACCCCTGAGATCTGCTTATAGCATTCTTCAATTGCTTTTTTTTTTTTGACATAATTTAGTTTTCTTGACCATAACTTTTTGACCTTCAGAATAAGCTTGTTTTGTGGGAAAACTAGAATGTAAATGGCCTGTTTATAAGTGAAATGCTATGCCTGTTAATAGGTGCAGTATGTAAGTTTGAACTAGATATTGCACTCCTGGTTCAAAACACCACGCAAAAGCAGGTTGCCAGATTGACAACACCAACAAAGGCTGATTTGAATCGTGTTCTAAATAAAAGCAACAGCATGCGATAGTAGGAATATTTTCCATATTAAAAGGAGTTTTTGTTCTAACCCACACCTAAAATTAATGAATTAGAAACAATATCTATTTCACGCAGATAAACAACAGAAAACGGACAATGATCACCTCAGATACACCTCATGCCATTTTACATGATATTTATTGCCATACTACTGAAGGCAGATACTTCACCTCAGACCTTAAAATTAAAATTAACCTTTGAACTTTAGAACTGTGAGTGCAATCCAACAAATAGTGATTCAGCATGTACATTTAATAATTTTAAAGAGGTTTAATGTGTATTAATTAGATAATAAATCTTGCCATTTTGTTGAAGTGCAGTAAGTGCAATATTCTGTGCTTCTGAATGGCTGTATTTAAATTTCTGTCGTGTATCATCTGGTGCAAACAGCCCAATTGCTTATCACTGGAAATCTCTTCATGTGGTGTGTTATTAGGACACAGGGTTACAATGTAACCTGCTCACTGAGGGCCCTATCATACACCCCGCGCAATGTGCACAAGGTGCAGCGCAATACTTGTTTGGTAGTTTCAGCTTGGCGCAAGAGTCGTTTTGAGGTGTTGCGCTACGCTGTTTAAATAGCAAATGCATTAGCGCTCATATGTGCGCCCATAGGCGTTCTGGTCTAAAAAGGAAGGCGTTCTGAGGCGGACCGCTGGCGCGTTGCTATTTTGAGAAACTATAATAGATTTTTCATTAGACCAAAACAAACCCGGTCTAAGCTCCAGCGCAGAGTTGCGCCTCGCTTACACACAGCTTAATAAGCACAAGAGAGCAATAGGCAAATATCTTTACATATAAAAAAAAATTAATATTAAGGATATATGTAGGATATAATAAGGATAGATATAGGATATGAACATAAAGGATTAAAATATTACAAAACATATGATTTTCTAGCCTACATAAATATGAAAAATCACTGCTTTTATGCCTTCTTCATCTCGAGAGGCTTTTTCAGTTAATTCAAAACAATTTACTTTTGTGTAATGTTATTATTATTACCAGTATTATTTATTATATCTATATTTATATTTGTTTTATTAAAAATAAGCTTAGATTTCCCAACCTGTCAGGTTTTAGACCATATGTGGCACAGCATGTGTTTTAGGATATAACTCAGGTTTTTGAACACACTTCGTTATTGTTGTTCATTTATTCGTTTGCTGGAAATTAGAACTGAATTTAGAAATAGTTTTGAAATGAATATTTGCGCTTAACAAATGCAATTAATTATTTATAGACTAATTGATGTCTGTGCGTAAAGGTTTCCCTATCCAAGAGCGAAAGTGAAAGTAGATCCCTTATCTCTCATTCTCACACAGTTGATGCTCTGTTTAACAGTTTTCTGTTAAAAAACTGTTAACTGTTTGCTAGTGAAATGCTCAGTTTTTCCACTTAGACTTACTTAACGTCCTGTAAATAGCGAATGCGCTTATGGCACGATGCAGATGGCTCTTAAAGGGAATGGGAGATGAGACTCTAATTGGTTTATTCTCAAAACACACCTATAACTCATTAAGAAAATAAACTCAAGCCTTTTAGACCATGCGCCACGGGGCAAAGCGGATTTTACCGTCCTTAAATTAGCAAAAATGCGTTCTGACACGCCCTGAAAGCGTTTGCGCCCTGCGCTTTGTGCTCTGCGCATGGACCGTCAAAATAGAGCCCTTAATGTTTACATTCGTAATATTTATATTATTTGCTAATTAATAACCTCATGTAAAACTCTGAATTCAGTCTCATTTCAGAGTCTGCTACTATCTACCGAAGGTCGCATTTCAGTCGCAGACACATGTTTTTAGAGCCTTCATGACTGAGTGAATGAAATATGCGTTTTTTTCACCAAGGCAACCCGGGGTGCTAAAATATAATTGGCTGAACTGGCAGTGGGTGGGTTAAAAGAATCAAAACAAAGACAGACGTTCCGGCGCAAAACTCACATTTTCACAGAATATCTGACTTTAGCATTGTCTTTCAGATAAACCAGAACGCTCAGTTAGCATGTTTCTTAAATATCTGCAAACATGTTATGGTATTTTTATGCTTTAAAAGAGTAAAAAACTTAGATACAGCACCTTTAAGTTTTTTTTTAACAATCCAAGCTGAAACACACAATAAAACTGAGAAAACTGAAACCTTTTAGAAGAAAATGCAGAGCTGCAGGTCATACACACAACATAGTTCCATAGATATATACACAAACAGACCACATACGGACCCTGAGCATGCGTCAATACCGCCGCCACATTGGTACAGGGCTCCCAGGACAAAAGTCATTCAACCTCACTACTCAAGTCTAAAGCCAATCTGAAGATGCTGGACTTTGAAACAAATTTAACAGGTAGGAAGTATAATACACATCCATGCACAAAAACACATGTTCTTTGTCAAAAAAGCTTGTGCGGTCACTTATCCATCGATATAAAATTATAATTTTTGTAATTTAAAAATATTTGCATACTGACCAGCTGTACCTCCTGATCATTCATATATGTATATATGTATGTATATATCTCTGGCTCTGGATGGCCAGTCCTCCAATACACCTTGGTCCCACATTCATTTCAAAGGAGCGCTACTCTGTACTAAAATGGCAGTTCTGCCATTTCTGCCAATAGTAGTTCTGCTGGTATTCAGTGAATATTATAGTGTTTAGATAAAACATATGCATGCATATCCATGCCTATAGTCACTGTACACTAAATAGTATGTGTTAATTTATGTGGATTTCTGCTATTTTTAGCTTCTTTTCTGTTTTTTTGTGCAAACAGAGTAATCATTTAGTTATGACAGGCTCACAAAACAATGTGCCATAGAACCTGTCAAAACTGAAACCCAAGAAAAGAAAATGCAGAGCAGTGGGTATCATTTCACAGCATTTAAATACTTCATTATTACTTCTGATGGTGTTTGATGATGTTTAGAAACAAAACCTGCTTTTCTATGCTGATTTCACCTTCACTGAAAATCCAGTCACCGAACACCAGAACTTTTATTTCTTTGTGTCGATTTCTGCATAATTTACATAATTTAATACCTAAGATCAAATTATAGCATTTATTAATTTAATTTAGTCATAATTTAGTTTTCATCATAACTGATGCTTCATTTACACCCGTATCTCTTTTACTTTATTTATGTTTTGGTTGCTGTGCCTTTAAAGGGGACCTATTATGCAAAAATCACTTATATAATTGTATTAAACACAGCTGTGTGGTAATAGTCTGTGAATTTGGACAGCTTCTAAAGGGAAAAAGTTATAATGAAACAATTATATAATCATACTTTATTAAAACAGTGTACAGAAACACTTTGATTGACATTCTCCCTTTGTACGTGTCATCAGAGAGTTAAAGCCCCGCCCATTAGTGACAATCTCTCCCTTATTAGCATAGGACGTTAGTCTTGTTTTTGAATCTGCCACTATGCTGATGCATAGGCATTTGTAGGCAATTTAAAGTGACAGTCACCAAATGGCACCATTAGGATTAAAGCCTGAAAGGGGCAGTTTCAGAGCGTTATAACACATTATTTATAGGGTATTTTAAGGTGAAACTTCACATACACACTCTAGGGACATCACAGACTTTTTTAACATCATGTAAAAAGTAACATATGTCCTCTTTAAGACTTGACAAAACCAATGCAAAGCCTTTCAATTTCGACAGGTTCACAAAACAATCCACATTGCAGAGGTTTGGTTGCCACACATAACCAGAAATAGCACATGGAATGATGCATTTTACTTTATATTATTAATTCTGGTAGTTTTTAATGAATTTCATGGTCTATAGGGGTAAAAATTAGCCTTCGAGTCCTATTTCGCCTTCATACTATAGGTTGTTTTCACATGACGTCACTGATGATGCGCAAGATTTTACATAGTAAAAATATAGGAATCGGAATCAGAACATCAAAATGTTTCTGTGTTATGCTGTTTATGATTGTTTAAATCGGCCAAAATGATAAATGCCAAACAGCTTTTACAGATTTTCAAAAGTTTTTGCTCATAAAGGTGGGAAAGTAAAAAAAAAATGGGTGAAAAATGGAAGAAAAGGCATGCAATAAACATTAATTCAAAACATCCATGTGTACAAACTAATTATTCATTTGACAGCACTAATAACTATTAGATAAAAGCCTAGCAATGTGTATTATATGTTAATGTGTTATATAAAAATCAAATACAAACACCAACACACCTATACAAAATACTGGAGAAATAAATAATGTACCCTGCCATGTAATCACTGCAATGAAATCCTAGTCTTGTTTTGCAATAACCCATGTCTTTACTAGCGTTTCGACAGAGTAAAAACAAACGTAACGCCAAAATTGAGATGCGCAGCAGAGGTGAATATTTGTTGATGGTAAGTTTTTTGATCGCGTCCTAGCGACAAAAATAGATAGTTGTTAATGTGGAGCACTGTTTACCTCTTACAAAAATAAATAAATATTAATGTAGACTATTCGTTCACGCTTTTGTGTGTTTTCATCTGTTATTTCATCATGTCTGGAAGATATCCGCATGGGACAAAACTATAGTCATTTATAATAAACATGCTTTTGAACCACATAGTAACATGTATGATGTATACAACTCATTGTTAATGAATGCTACAGAAAACTGTAGCACAGTAAACTGGTAAACTGTTACAAAATATTGTAACGTTAGTGTAAACTATGGTGCATTGCGACAGTGTATAATAAAGCCTATTGAATAATTTGTTTATTACTACAGTTGTACCACAGCAACAGCAATATAATTACTACAACAGTTAAATTCAAGTAATTATCAATAGTATGCTTCCAAACACTATTTACTATAGTATTTTTTCATGTAACGTAATAGCTTATACAGTATCTACCACTTTGATGACAGGCAAATATATTTCAGTAGAGTTCAGTTCAGTAGAAAACTCGACCCTCTTCATGACATAAGGATGATGCTGAACATATGTGGTTATTTTCTATTCATATCTCTATTGAAATATGATATAAATCGCTAAAAAAAGGACTTTCCTCAATATCTCCCATGTAGTTTTTTTACTTGCTGCCCTCCATCTGAACTTAACACATCACCAGAATCACATGATTGAAAACCTATATATGTTTTGAACAGCCCACAGATATTCTTGTGTTCATTTATATGGATTTCAATAGTTCAGTTGGAAGAAAGTTCTTCAAGTACTTTAGGAAAAGTGCTAGGATGCTGAAACTCTGTTAATTACTTTTGTGTTTTCACACTAAAATCTCATTTGGCGGCAAAGCAGAAAAGCCCAAAAATCTCAAGACCTGGAAAACCCCAGTATGACTGCACTGAGTCAGATAAATAAGAGAGAGAGCTGCGCATGCAGGACTGACCGAGGTAAAGACTTCAGTGGTCTGCTGGATGGTGGCGATCTTTGTCCATTCCCACTTCTGGAAGAGCCGCACACGTGTGGGATTATGCAAAGTCGCTGACGGGTGCGTACGGAAGAAGGTGGGAAATCGCTGGCGGTTGGATAACGCTGGAGAACTAGATCCATATGAGAACTATTGAGAGAGAGGGGAGAATAAATAAAGTTAAAAAGTGTAAGGATGGAGAGAGCACATTGAAAAATATCTCAGCTGTACAGTACGGTTGACCTTATTTGATTCCACTGAAAAGAAGGAAAACACAAAGCAAAAGCAGAGCAAAAAATATGAGTCAGATTTCTGCACACACTGTAAGAAGGGTAAATGTCAGCCCAGTGGAGCCAGAAGCTTTGTGCAAACCTGAATAAATAAGCCAATCTGTTTCTTCATCCAATGTTGAAGTGTCGATACTATAAAAGGCAGAGCGGACGAACGCTAACGACTTTCTGCTTCAATCTTTCTCAACTAAATCTTTGTATTTCAAGCAATGAACCAGGTGGTTGATTTTAAACACACACACACACACACACACACACACACACAAACACACACAAACACAAACACACACACGCACACACACACACACACACACACACACACACACACACACACACACACACACACACACACACACACACACACACACGCACTTTCTCTTATAAAAAGCTTAACTGTGCTGAATGTGTACTTCAAATCATAAGAGTAACTGTCCTTGCCTGTTTAAGTTTTTCTTTTGTTTACTTGCATTTTATGAATCAGCAAAGTTGAGTTTCAGCTAGAAATATTCCCTAAAGATTGCTCTTCTGGACAAAAACAATCAACATTATCTTGGATGGCTTTGAGGTGAAGAAACTAACAGCAAACTTTCATTTTTCTCCTAAAAAAAACCTTAAAGTATATTATTTTTACCCTTTAACAGGCATTGTAACTGCCTGGATGGCCTCTTTGTGCATAGCATTAAAATCTCTAAAATTAGCTTAGAATGGGGTCAGGAACTCAATTTAAAGGGACAATTCAGTCAAAAATGAACATTTTCTCCCTATTTACTCACACTCAAGTGGTTTCTTTTTTTATATCTTTTGTTAAACACAAAGGAAGATATTTTGTGAATGCTGGAAAAAAAAATTCCCCTACTGTTAATGGCTGCTTGTTCTCAACATTCTTCAAAATATCTTGTTTTGTGGTTAACAGAAGAAAGAAAATTATAAAAGTTTAAAATCACTTGTGTGTGAGAGAATGGAGATGAAACGTTCAATTATGGGTGAACTGTCCCTTTAACCAAATAAACTTTTGTGTATTGTTCAAATTGACTACCCTTGACAACCCTTACTTTTTTTTTTTAAATGTTCATGTACCCATTTCGTTATGTTCAGGGAAAATCAGCAACAATCAAGAACACATAATTATATGGTGTCATTGATTTGCAATCAAAAAATGTCATTTCAATAAAAGCCAATAGGGCGAAAACAGCCATCAACATACCGAAAGGGTAAATTATTGAAAAATTTTCAAAGCATTTTCTTAAAATATGTGTCAAAATAAGATTTGTCACCAAAAGTCATTCCATTTGCTTAAACACAGAGAAAGTTGTGGCCAAATTAAGACTCAAAATCACCCCAGAGTGGATGAAAACATCGGAACAGCACATAAGGGTAAAAGGATAAACATGTACTATTTGCAAAATAAAAACTATTTATATGCTAAAATATCTGCTTAAGTGTCCTTATTTTGCACAAGGGTTGATAAGCCTAAACTGTTACAGTATGTACGGTTATTCATTTTTCAAGAGCATCTCTGTCTTAATCTACATGACTATAAACCCACCTCTCAAAAACAACTCATAAAGGTTCCTTGGAGAGCTGACTTGTTAAAAGTAAACTCAACACTCACTTTTCCAACTTTCCAACTTAAGTAAAAATATCTGATGAGAACAAAGCCATGACTGAGAACATTAATTTCCAAATTCCAGCAAACCTCAGCGGATGCCAGATGATTGAAAGAGAATAATTGGAAAACATAATTATTTCGTCAAATTGCTAAGGGGTATCTTGTGTATTTTATTCTCTTTTTTCCGCTTTCGCACTCTCATTTAGTTCTCTAACATCCGAGAGAGCCTCTTTTTTTTGACAGATTTAATTTGGAAGCTTCTTCAAAAGTGTCAGCAATTTAGAGAAACCCAACAAGATCACAAGTTCAAATTCTTTTTGTTCCATGGCCCAAAAACAACACAGAACTGCTTGTTTTGGTTGGTGCATCACCACATCCAAATTACAAATGAAGTTGCAAAAAGTGTTTTATCATTTTATTTAATCAAGAATGACAATAAACCAACTTCCCAATGCAAAAAATATCCTTCTGAGCAGTGCAGTCGCAAATATAGTAGTTATTTTTGTGCCCACAAAATACAGAACCTGTTATTTAATGTATATTTTTGTACAGTGTGGGATTTGGAATGTACAGAATTTATTTTGTAAATAGCTGTCATAATATCAAAACAAAATTTCTAATCAGCCACTCCTCTTAACTAAAGCTTGATGTGTCCCCATAGAAGCTAAAACAGAAAACAGTATGAAGTTCTAAGGGGGCGTTCACAGAGAATGTATCTGTATCTGCATGTATGCCGTTTTAAAACAAAAACGATCCGCGTCCACATCTAGCGCTTCCGAAAAAATCTACGTCCACACTACACCTCTGAAAACGCACATCACGTGACCACACACACACTGGCATGAGCTGCAGCGTATGCCCCAGGCAATCAGCGAGTGCTCCGTGGGCATCTCACCAGGTGAGAGCAGCGCATGTCGGACAGTTCATCAAGGATCTACTGCTGGATGTCATCTCATTAGCTGTTAAATGTGATATTTAATTAATCTTGTCTCTATTAAATGAATCTTTGGTCTTTTGAATATACTACTTGTTCTCAGGTAACGTGTTTCGGCTAAGTTGAAAGATAAGTTAATATAATAACATGTATCCAGTTCACTGATTCTGCACACTGAGTGATTGCTTGCCTTTATTGCACAGTATAAACTTATTGTACTTTTGAATGTCAATATTAATTACTAAAACTGATATTCAGCAAAAGAGAGGGTATGATTTATATTTTTCAATGAAAATGAAAGAAGGTAGTTTTGTTATAGGCTCTGTTTTGTTATAAATATGCAAACAGTTAAGATGATGCTCATATAAATATGTAGCTACACAATGCCCTAACATTTCTGGTGTCTGTTAAGGTATTAACATCAAAATGAAAATAGGCAGTTCCTTAAATCATGTTTTCATTTTATTGTTGGAATAGCGAAACAATGTATCCAGTGTGATGTGAATGAGGTAATGTTTTGAAGATTTGTCCTCGGGGGTTTGTTTTTCATATCAAACTTGCAAAGTCTGAACTTAAGGAAAGGGTGAAAGACTGAACTTTGTGCACTCAATATTGATGAAAAAAGCCCCAATACTATTGGCGAATGTCGGTAGCCTTGCTTCCGTTTTCAGATGTCTCCATTTTCCCCATCCACACTGACACAGAGCAGCAGCGTTTTAAAACCAAAACAGCCTCTTCATCGTTACCAAAAAGCTTAGTTTTCGGGGCTCAAAAACTCAGGGGTAGTGTGAAAGGAAGCCATACCCGAAGAAAAACTTTCTTAAAAACGCGTTT
The DNA here is from genome assembly GCF_052040795.2 of Danio rerio. Classification (NCBI taxonomy): domain Eukaryota; kingdom Metazoa; phylum Chordata; class Actinopteri; order Cypriniformes; family Danionidae; genus Danio; species Danio rerio. The sequence goes on from NC_141035.1 coordinate 37,633,409, forward strand.
TAAAACTAAAACGTATGAGTGCAAACGGGGTCTAAAATGCAACACACAGCATTCAGAAATAGTTTAATAAAAAAGCACCTCCTTCGCCAAGGCTCACTGTAAAAAAAATGCTGGGTTTCAAACAATTCCTTTATGTTGCCCCAACACAAATTGCTTAAATTAAATTAATCTAAGCTTTTAGAAATTAAAGTAAAATTTCAACTCATGTTAAATAAGCAGTTTGAACAAGCAACAAAAAAGTCATATTTTGAGTCCTGCACATACAACAGTAAAAAAAGTATTGAACACGTCTTGGGAATAATATCTGTAAAGCAGCTGTTGACACGGAATTGAACCAGATTTAGGAAAAAAAAAAAACAATACAAAAAATCTGAGAAGTGTAGGCTAATAACAACAAAATGACACAAGCAGAAAGTACTGAACTACTGAAAATATTTTATATATAAGGCTTTTTTAGTGATGGCAGCTTAAAAGTCACATGATTGTGATTGTGGTGAAGTCACATGATTTGCTCAAGTGTGAGTTTTTCACAGACTTCAACAGAGTGTAAAACTCTGCATGGTTCTGTGGGTCTCGTCTATCAAATCAGTTTTTTATTTATGTATTTTCTACTGAATTAAAGTCAGTAGATTGGCATTCTACAGCTTGATTTTATTTCCCTGAGTGCAGCTGAGAGTTTCTTTGGCTGTTTTTTTGGATTAAAGTCCTGCTGAAATGTCCACCCTGTTTGTTTTTTTATCTTCATTATACTGATAATATAGATGTTGGACTGAAGCAGCTAATATTATTTTATAATGAAGAGCAGAGGGTTGCTGAATAACTACTGAGAGATTTCAGCTGCTGTCTGGGCTTTCCCTGCTTTTCTACATCTCACTTTTTTCATCTGTTCAATACATTTTCTCTGCGTCATTTCCTTACATTGTGTATAAATTAATTTGTAAACAAATTATATTTGTTTTCTTTGCATATATATGCATTTCTTTGGTTGTTGCCAACATCCAGGAAAAATTTCAAGTCAATGGCACCTTTAGAAATGTTTTCTGAGAAAAATGGGGACGTGTACATTACTTATTTTCCCCGCTGTAGATGTGTCCTTCACTGCTCTCGACATCCCAGAAATCTGTACATTAAATTTCTGACTGATGAATTAAAAAAAAATAAACAGCACATCTCTAAGAGCCATTTAAGTATTATTTTGAGTGTAAATTACATTTTTGGCCAAAGCATTTTACCTTTGATGGCATTTCTACCAAAAAGTTAACATTGCAGTTAGAATATATATTGTACTTTTTGCTATTACCGAGTTAGTTATCTATTCTGTTGTAAATGATTAAATCTTTATGCTGTCTCAGACATTTTACAAGGTTACTTCATGCACAAATGCTGCCTCCAGGCAACAAGTCAGCTGCATTTTACATGAGTGTATTTTTGGTTTAAAATAGCATTCGATAATGATAATACTCCTCGTGCACAGTGGTGTTTTTATTGTGTTTTAGAAAAACAATCTCCATCCACATTATATAACCTTGAAACACATGATAGATGACCATTCATGCTCACTGGGCATGTACATATTTTGCCTTAGGGCTGGG
>NC_141035.1:37640000-37690000 GCF_052040795.2 Danio rerio
AAACAATAACAACAAAAAAATACAAACATATAATAATAATAATAATAATAATAATAATAATAATAATAAATTAACAAGTGACACCTAAGTAAGCCATTACCATTAAATGTAAATATTACACAATTTCTTTTCTTAATACACTCTTAGATAAGTTTGTATCATTCAAAAGCAAGAGGGAAAAAAGACAGATACAGACAGGGTTAGATTTGTAAGACGGGATATATAAAATACAACAGGAAAGGTTGCCAAGCTGTATAGAAATCCTCTGTTTTGCCATTAATTGTTTATCTAATTTTCTCTATTTGAATTAACTGCAACAGGTCATACATCCAATGGAAGTAATTTGGCGGAGAAGTTATTTTCCAGTTCATCAGTATACCATAAACCAAAGTTACAAATGAATTACTGCATTACATGCTTAAATCTGAAGCAAAGATGCATGTAAAAATGTAACAAAAACAGTAGTAAGACGGGTTTGATTATGTCATTTATGATGGTTTATGGTTTTTTGGTGGATTGTGTTCACTGCAGATCTCTGATTAGTGGAATGTAGTAGATTAATAGTAGATTTTTTGCAGTAGAACTAGCAGTGCAAATAGGTATTAAAATATATTTGTCAAAACAAAGTAAGAAACCAATGATAAAGCTATTTGTTCATCAATCAATAGATCTATTAAACTTTTGAAAGGGCCACATTAGTTTTCTACAAGCTCCAGACTCTCCAGTGCACCTCCTGGGATCTGAGGTGTTTTTATTCAGCTCACACCCTCAGAGAAGTAGCCATCGAGAGGAAGTGGAGACGCTTGACATGAGGAAGGCATCTGGATTCTAAAAGTCCCCGGGGCTGAAGGTTATGCAGGTCTCTACACCTGAATACTGAGTGTCGGCTAAAAAGGGCACAAAATCCTCCTCCTCCTCACTGCTGTCGTACACTGTTACAATTTTGTTTTTGTTCAGTCTGATGTTATAGATACAGTGGAAGTGTGAATTATTAGCCCACCTGAATTATTAGCCCCCCTGTATAAGTTTTCCCCAATTTCTGTTTAACGGAGAGGCGATTTTTTCAACAAATTTGTAAACATTATAGTTTTAATAAATTATTTCTAATAATTGATTCATTTGATCTTTGCCATTGTCACGATTACCAGCGATCGGATTCCATAAGATCGCTGGTTCTCACTCACCATAACCATGGACTACATAACCGCCATTTCTGGACTACATTTTCATACATGCACTCCGGTCATACTCACACATGCTTCCTCATCTAGACTGATTACTCGCACCACCTGAGGATTGTCAGAGACTGACTGCACACACTACTTCAGCCACACACTTACCTATTCAGTTTGCCGAGTCTTGTTTATCTTAGATGACATTACAACACGTTACTCCTGTGTAGTTTTCCTGTGTTTTCAACCTAGCCTTGTGTTCTCGTTCTCCCTGCCGGCCACCTGCCTCTGACAATCTGCCTGTTATTTTGACTTTGACTCTGGATTGCCCTCCTACATCTGTTTGCCGCTGTATTGACCACTGCTTGCCTGATTACGAATAAACCTGCATTTGGATCTTACCTCAGTTGTTGGTTTCAACTCTCTGTGGTTACAGCCATGATGACAGATACTTGTTTTCAGTTTAAAGTGCAATTTAAAGGCTTAACTAGATTCATTAGCCGAGTTGTTGTAATGATGATTTGTTCTGCAGCCAAACAAAAACATATATTGCTTAAGGGGGATAATAATATTGATCTTAAAATGTTTTTTAAAAATTAAAAACTGCTTTTATTCTAGCTGAAATAAAACAACTAAGACTTACTCTAGAATAAAAAATATTATAGGAAATACTGTGAAAAATTCCTTGCTCTGTTAAACATCATTTGGGTAATATTTGAAAAAGAGAAAAAATTCACAGGAGGCAAATAATTTTGACTTCAACTGTATATATTTGAGGAATATTCAAAACTGAACAACTGCCTCCCTGCAGACTGAATTTATTCAGACCTATAATGAAATATAATGTCAATGTACAGAAGTAGGTGGTTCATTGCACTGTGATGAGACCCCTGATGAATAAAAGGACTAAGCCAAAGAAAAATTAATGAATGCACTTAAGTATTTTTGCCCATATTGACCACAAAGAGATATAAATTCTTTTCTTAAAATTGCTCACCTTTCAGAAAGGGTATTTAACCCTTTCATGACTTTGAGCGTCTAAAAATACAGTAGAAAAATTAAATTATCTATGAATAATAAAAAATTACCTTTGCTAAATATATTTATAAGGGGACACAATGGCTCAGTGGTTAGCACTGTCACCTCACAGCAAGAAGGTCGCTGGTTTGAGTCCCTGGGTCAGTTGACATTTCTGTGTGGTTTGCATGTTCTTTCATGGGTTCCCTCCAGGTACTCCGGTTTACCCCACAGTCCAAAGACATGTGGTATACAGTAGGTGAATTTATTAAGCTAAATTGGACATAGTGCATGTGTTTAAATGAGGGTGTGCGGATGTTTCCCATTACTGGGTTGCAGCTGGAAGGGCCTTCGCTGCGCAAAACATATGCTGGATGAGTTGGCGGTTCATTCCGCTGTGGCGACCCCTGATAAAGCTGAAGGAAAATGAATGAATGAATAAATATATATTTAGGATTTTTCCCCATTTCTCATCACTCTTGGAACTGAATTTTATTAATAAACTGTTAACAAACTATGGACCCTTTTTATATTTATGGGTTTCTCGTCGTAATTGTCATAGTTGGGTAAAATTTACTCAGCGCAGTGAATGGGAGGATACAACAATTTTTTTTTTTTACGATGCTGTTATCAAGACTTTCAAAAAAAGAAACAATTTGTGCGAGACTGATAACGGCAGCAAGAAGAGAGAACAATGTCAAATTTACTTACACCCATTAGAAACACCTCAGACAAACTGTAATTGATTTTTTGTAATTTGATGCAAAGATGATATAATGCACACATAAATACATATAAATGTTCATACATTTAAAAAAATAAAAAACTTTCAAGGAATGAAATACTGATGACTGTTAAATGCCGCATAACAGTCTTGTGAAAAGCGTCCATTGCAGCACAGCAGCAAGTAGCATTAAAGCAGTTTCTTATCTAAATTTGACTATTTATGCAAGCAAAATAATTACTTTTGTTTTATGTTTTCAGAGTAATATGCTGTTTTGATGTTTTGTCAGAAAATAAATAAACATCCAGGTCGCCACAGCGGAATAAACTGCCAACTATTTCAGCATATGTTTTACACAGCGGATGCCCTTCCAGCCACAACCCGGTACTGGGAAACATCCCAGTACTGGGTTATCCAGCATATGCTTTTATGCTTATCCAGCATAGGTTTTACGCAGCAAAGACCCTTCCAGCTGCAACCCAGTAATGGGAAACATCCACACACCCACATTTAAACACATGCACTACGGCCAATTTAGCTTATTAAATTCAACTGTACCACATGTCTGGACTGTGGGGGAAACCGGAGCACCTGGGGGAAACTCTCATTCACACACACACACACACACACACACACACACACACACACACACACACACACACACACACACACACACACACACACACAAAGACATTAATATAGTACGGCCAATTTAGCCATCCAATTCACCTATAGCGCATGTCTTTGGAATGTGGGAGCACCCGGAGGAAACCCACATGCACGGGGAGAACTTGCAAACTTCACCAGCAACCCTCTTTCTGTAAGGCCACAGTGCTGAATACTAAGCCACCATGCCACCACCCAGGTTTCATAAATTCACAAAAATCACATTATTGTTTTATCCTGCAGTGGTGCAACAGTTTGTCAAAGGTTAATACACAAAATTCAACCACAAATGTGTGTGAGACAGGGAAAAGGCTAAATATATTTGGCAGAAGGTTTCAGAAACTAACATAATTCATAGATAATTTAACAAAGTCATTTGTGATTTCAGAAAGTCATTTAAAACACAAAGATGCTCCATATACAGCTACCATTGTCTTCATTTATTCATTTATTCATTTTCTTTTCGGCTTAGTCCCTTTATTAATCAGGGGTCGCCACAGCGGGATGAACCGCCAACTTATCCAGCATAAGTTTTATGCAGCGGATGCCCTTGCAGCTGCAACCCATCACTGGGAAACACCCATACACTCATTCACACACACACACACATACACTACAGACAATTTAGCTTACCCTATTCACCCATAGTGCATGTGTTTGGACTTGTGAGGGAAACCGGAGCACCCGGAGAAAACCCACGCCAACATGGGGAGAACATGCAAACTCCACACAGAAATGCCAACTGACCCAGCTGAACCTGTGCTACCCACTGCGCCAACACCACTACCTGGGTCTTTTGTTTTAAAAAAAAAAATTGTAAACACCAAGAATGCTTTGTTTCCTTATGAAAATTGTATTGTCTTCATAAATCCTGAATCGTCTTACATGTTAATAATTTCCATTATGCGTCTTTCTTGATTCTATAAAAACTGCTGATTGGGTCACAGAAGCATATTTGGGGAATGTAAGCACAGTGGGTGTAAAAATAGAAATTGACACAAGCCGGATCTGTAGCTCTGACTTTATTTACTAAACAGATTCAAATGCTAAATGTCTCATTCAGACGAAGCGAAACACGTGTTCCCGTGACTCAGACTGTGAATGAGTCTTTATATGCCGTTCTGCCTCAAATTAACTTGTGAGTGCTGGTTTGTTATTTCTAAGCTGCGATTCTGCATCCCTGAACCCTGATGAGGATGAATAAAGCATGCGTTTGCATATGGAAATCCTTCTCGTTACAATCTGGATACAACAGATGCCAATTAAAACAGGGAAAGCACAATTGTCTCATCAGAGCATCACTATCTCTCTCTCGCTATACCCCAGTCTCTCTACCTCTCTACCTCTCTCTCCCTCTCTCTGTATCACGGTTAATAATTGATCAAAGTTTGCAGGCCGAGCTTTGATATAACCATGGCAACCGTCTGGAGAGGGTGAGTGTATCTGTGCAAGGGAGTCCCTGTAAATATCTGCTCACACACACACACACAAACACATACACAAGCTGGAGCAAAACTTATGATACTATATATGTGCTTGGCCCTGTCTGCCCGTGCCTGCTGCAAAAGGCCATTTGCACACGTTGACTCTGCCTAGCCCTTTTTGTTTTTATTTTAATTATAAAGTAAGTGCACTATAAAAATGTTGTTGCCTCAAATAATAACTTGACTTTTAGTTGATTATTTGGAACCGTAGCAGAAGGTAGATTTTTCCAAAGAATCATCTGTTGAACTGCATCCCAATCGTCACAAAAACTGCAGAAGAAGTACTGAAACCCACATGGATCCAAGATTATCGCAGAAATCAGTCAAGATTGGTAAAGGAAAAATCTTGGGTTGGGGTTACATTCAGTATGAGGGCATGCGAGAGATGTGTGGATGGCAACATTAACAGCCTGAGGTATCAAGACATTTTTGCTGCCCATTACCTTACAAATAACAAGAGAAGGAAAAAAAAATCTTCAGCAGGATAGTGCTCCTCATACTTCAGCCTCCACATCAAAGTTCCTGAAAGCAAAGAAGGTCAAGGTGCTCCAGGATTGGCCAGCCCAGTTACCAGATATGAACATTATTGAGCAAGTCTGAGGTAAGATGAAGGAGTAGGCATTGGATATGAAATCCCTTTCTTTGCCATTACAGATGGCTTTATTAATAAGGTATTTGAGTCATTGCAGAGACGTATGGATGCAGTCCTCCAAGCTCATGGGAGTCATGCACAACTTATTTTCCACTGCACCATGACTTTATATTCTATAATGTACAATATTTCTGTTAAGTGACAAGACTTTTGTCTAAGAAAAGTCAGACCTCACTGTCCTAATGAAATAATTAAAAATCAAGACATGATCATTTTTTATTTTGGTGAAATAATCGTAACCTAGAGGCCTTTTCCTCTCATACAAGCTACTTCTAACACCGAATGATCAACTAGAACTCAAGTTATTATTTGTTGTTCCTAAAACTTGGATAGGCGACAAAACTTATTTTCAGTAGTGTGTTTAGTCATTTAAAATTTCATTAAACCAAACTGATTACAAATATTCAGTTCAACTTTGTCTAACTTAAAATAAAGATTGGTTGAAAACTGGTTGACTTGTTAAATTAAGTTAAATCAGCATAAAAATATTTGTTGTCTTTTTGTCATAAGATTTTTGACAGCGTATAATTTCAGTAGAAGACAGTGACTGCATTTAAATTGCCATCAGCATCTTAATTCCTTGAAAGCTTTTAATATGGTGATTTTTTTATTTTATTTAAAAGGTATAATGCTGTACTTTGCATTATAACATCTTTGCAAGGTAATACTAGGCGAGGTGTTTCTAATGCAGTGTCTATGGGTGGGACAGTAAATTTGACTCTCTTCAGGTTGCAATTGTTAATATTATTATTCATATATAGCAAGTAGTGAAAACACTACCGTGAACCATTTCTTTTTTCTACCTGAGCAAACTGGAATGCAAAAAAATGTATTTGTGGTACTCTCCCATTCACTCCTCCTCAGTAAGTTTACTTAACTATGACGACTTGAAACCTGAAAATGTGAAAAGGGAGTATTTTAAATGACAAAAAAAAAGTCAGCATTATAGTTTTAGTTTCATTGTGGCACAGTGGCTAGCTGTTAGCAAAGTGGCCTCACAGCAAAAAGGTTGCTTGTTCAAGTCACGGTTTCACCCACAGTCTAAAGACATGCAGTACAGGTGAATTAAATAAACTAAATTGGCTGTAGTGTGAGAATGTATGGGTGTGTCCCAGTACTGGGTTACGGCTGGAAGGGCATTGGCTGTGTAAAACCCATGCTGGAATAGTTGCGGTTCATTCTGCTGTGGCAACCTCTGATAAATCAGAGATTAAGCTGAAGGAAAGTAAATAAATGAATGAAACTAATAATATTTCAGCTTTATAGTTTTAGTTTCGGGGTGGCACAAGTTATTAGCAAAATGGCCTTTTGGTTATAAAGGTTGCTTGTTTGAGTCCAGGCTGGACCAGTTGGCATGTCTGTGAGAAGTCAGCATGTTCTCAGAGTGCGGTTTCCACCGGTCCAAAAACATGTGGTATACTGTAGGTCAGACGTAACCAACCCTGTTCCTAGAGATCTACCTTCCTACAGATTTCAGTTGCAACCCATATCAAACACACCTGCCTGTGATTATCAAGTGCTATTCAGGTCCTAATTAATTGGTTCAGGTGTGTTTGATCAGGGTTGAAGCTGAACTTTGCAAGAACGTCAATCTCCAGGAACAGGGTTGAGCACCACAGCTGTAGGTAAATTGGATAAACTAAATTGGCTGTAGCGTGTGAATGGCAGAGTGTGAGTGTTTCCCAGCACTGAGGGTTGTACTTTCACTGTTGGGTTGTTTGCACAGTGGATCAATCCACTGTGGCAATAATGATAATGCAGGGAATAAGCCAAAGAAAAGTAAGTGAGATTTAAGTTCAGCTATTTATAATAACAAACCAGTCAACAGCAATTTTAGTTCTGCTAGCTGCTAATGCAAAAATAGCTATAGCTTATACTTTAAAAGAGAAAAAACATTGTGAAATCATACACAAAGTATTAAACTTTGTATTAACTTTCTCTAGATAAACATGCTATGAATATATATAGTCACAATTATTAAACCCCCTGAATTATTATTTTTCCCTCAATTTCTGTTTAATGAAGAGAAGATTTTTTTTCATCACATTTCTAAACATTATAATTTTAAAAACTAATTTCTATTAACTGATTTATATTATCTTTGTCATGAAGACTGTAAATAATATTTGACTAGATATTTTTCAAGACACTTCTATGCAGCTTAAAGTGACATTTAAAGGCCTAACTAGGTTAATTAGGTTTATTAGGGGTGTTAGGGTAATTAGGCAAGTTACTGTATAATGATGGTTCGCTCTGTAGACTATCGAAAAAAATATATAGCTTAAAGGGGCTAATAATATTGACCTTAAAATGTTTGGTTTTTTTTTATTAAAAACTGCTTTTATTCTAGCCGAAATAAAACAAATAAGACTTTCTCCAGAAGAAAAAATACTATCAGACATACTGTGAAAAATATATTGCTCTGTTAAACATAATTTGGGAAATATTAAAAAAAGGTTAAAAATAATTCAAAGAGGGGCTAATAATTCTGACTTCAACTGTGCAAATGATACTTTGCGTTTGGTATATGTCAAACAAATTTATCCTGGCAGATTATTCACACCATATCATAGCTAGAATGCCATGGAAAATTGGTGACAGTTTCTTTAGATTTATGCCAGTAAGCAACCAGCCATCCTGTAAATTACTGAACGTGAGCTGACATCTGAATACAGCTCCAGTGTGTTTGTGGAGAAAAAGTAGTTATTAAACAGCAGGTAAAATTTGGCAGTATTTAAAATCGGTAAATTTGACCACACCTTTAGCCTCATGTAATATCCTACATTATTACGACTAAAAGTTTAGTATTGGCAGATATGCCTTCAGGATGAACCTTTACCATCCATAGGAGCTTTTTATTCTAAAAGAAACAATTAATCAAACAAACAAATCATTCAATCATTTTCCTTCATCTTAGTTCCTTATTTATTATGGTCGCAAAAATGACCATTTTAAATATGATATATAAAAGAAGTGGAATCAAAACATTATTGATCGGTGTTCTGCATCCAGAGCATGGTGGGGGTTAGAGTAACACTCATTTATGAAATAAATATTTATCAAATGTCAGCGGTAATTGGAATTTTTCGAGGTGACTTTCATGTTCCTATGCAAACAGGGCTCTGCGTGATAATTGGCTATTCGAGAGAGATTAAAAGAATGCCCCAAACATGCCGGAGATTCTTTGAACAATAATTAAATCCAAAACCCACATCAAATTTGATTTTCTCCCTGTGTAATTACATTTCTGACACCCGACAGCAATTTTGATTAGAATCTCATCCAGGTATGAAGTGCTCCCCAATCAAGAGAAAAAGCTCAAAATATCTGCGGGCTTAAATGTCAACGAGTCTGAGCACTTCACACCTGCTCTTCCGTCTCCACGGCATACTAACACATGACATTTATACAGAGTCACACACACACACACAGCCTCCCTGACATTGCATTCTTCTACTTATTCAGCTGCCTCAGATTTTCATTAAGATTAATGCTGAATTAAACCCAAGATTTGTATCAAGGGTGGCATTTCTAGAAAGCAGTTCATAATATCTGGAATTCATTTACTTTCCTTCGCTTTGTTCCCTTTTTTATCAGAGGTTGGCATAGCGGAGTGCACAGACTATCTGGAATGGTGCATCTATTTCATCCAATCATGAATTGAGGTGAATTTAATGGCTATTATTTCCATTTTGCTGGCTTTGTGTATGATAAATAGGAGGTGTTTTTTTCTAATTTAAAAGTGACTTTAAATTAACATATAAAGTCTTAATATTCTTATTAATTAATATCAATAAGGATAAACCTTCATTGGGATTTTTATACTTGAATTTGCAAAAAATAAATAAACACAATATGGGTTGTTTTTTCTATTAACAGTTTTATTAACAGCTTAATGTTACAGGCTGTCTTAATTATTGTAATTAATTATTTTTGTTTATTGTTTGCCTGTAAAGACACAGGTAATTAATTACATATAATAATAAAATTATTAAAATAATGAATAAAATATGTGTTTACATTTTATATATATATATATATATATATATATATATATATATATATATATATATATAGCTTTAAGTATTTTATTCAGAAATATACACTCACTGACCACTTTATTAGGTACACCTGTCCATCTGCAAATATCTAATCAGCCAATCACATGGCAGCAACTCAATGCATTTAAGCATGTAGACATGGTCAAGACGATCTGCTGCAATTCAAACTGAGCATCACAATGGGGAAGAAAGGTGATTCAAGTGACTTTGAAGTTTGAACGTGGCATGGTGGTTGGTGCCAGATGGGCTGGTCTGAGTATTTTAGAAATGGATGATCTGCTAGGATTTTCATACACAACCATCTCTAGGGTTTACAGAAAATGGTTTAAAAGTGACAAATATTCAGTGAGCTACAGTTCAGTGGGCACAAATGCCTTGTTGATGCCAGAGATCAGAGGAGATTGACCAGCCTGGTTCAAGCTGATAGAAAGACAACAGTAACTCAAATATCCACTCGTTACAACCGAGGTATGCAGAAGAGCATCTCTGAACGCACAACACGTCCAACCTTGAGGCAGATGGGCTACAGCAGCAGAAGACCACACCGGGTGCCATTCCAATCAGCTAATAACAGGAAACTGAGGCTACAATTCCCACAGGTTCACCAAAATGTTGCCTGGTCTGATGAGTCTCGATTTAGGCTGCAACATTCGGATGGTAGGGTCAGAATTTTGTGTCAACAACATGAAAGCATGGATCCCTCCTGCCTTGAATGAATGGTTCAGGCTGGTGGTGGTAGTGTAATGGTGTGGGAGATATTTTCTTGGCACACTTTGGGCTCATTAGTAACAATTGAGCATTGTGTCAACGCCACAGCCTACCTGAATATTGTTGCAGACTATGTCCATCCCTTTATGACCACAGCGTACCCATCTTCTGATGGGTACTTCCAGCAACATAACACGCTATGTAATAAAGCGTGAATCATCTCAGACTGGTTTCTTGAACACGACAATGAGTTCACTGTACTCAAATGACCTTCACAGTCACCAGAGCTCAATCCAAAAGAGCACCTTTGAGATGTGGTGGAACGGGAGATTTGGATCATGGATGTCTATCACCATGATATCATGTCAATATGACGCTATCATGTCAATATGGTCTAAAATCTCTGAGGAATATTTTCAGTACCTTGTTGAAATTATGCCACAAAGGATTAAGACAGTTCTTTAGGCAAAAGAGGATCCAACCAAGCCCTAGTAAGGTGTACCTAATAAAGTGGCCTTTCAGTGTATTGTCTTTTTATGTATTTTCGGTCTTTAATAGTTTGTATTCAAGTAAAATCAATCAAGTAGCTTAAAATTTTTCATAGCTTAAAAATTGTTTAAATGTTTTTTTTCCTCTCACATAAATCTAATTAATATTACAATGCATTGATTAATTATTTTATTTTATTTTTAAGCACATTTTAAGACTAGGAAAGAAAATACCCAAAATCCTAATCAATAACACAAATCTTCTTTTAAAGCCTTTCAACACGGGTCCAAATCGACTCAAGAATCCCAGCAGGATGTTTTTTCTTAAGCCAGCGGGAGGTTTAATGAACTACCTGGGCATGCAATGATTATCCTGACACATTACCAATCGTTCCCATTCATCTGTACACAGCTCTCAGTGGCGAGCGGTCAGTCGGGCACCGCTGAAACACATGAGTCTCCAGAAGAAGCTCCTTTATCCTTACAGGATCAACAGGGATGCAAGTTTGTTTGAACTGTGGTTTCACTGGTGGCTGTTGCCATGCCAACCCTCCTCTCCCTGATTCTTCCTCTATATTGAGTGTGATTGCAATGCAGAGTGGTTCACCAATCACAACCATGATACAACACATCTCTGTTCAGTTAGAGCTCCTTAACTGTTTTCTCACTTGCTCACAACTGGCAAATAACCCTTTTTGCTGACAACTTCTGTATTAAGCGTTCTGCATAGTCACTGAGAGACAGTACAGAGGTGTAATCTGGCATGCTTACATTCAAGACAGCAGTGATTGATGATATAAAGGATTCAGATATAATGTTTAAAGCATTAGTTAACTCAAAAACAAATTTATTCTGTAGTTATTTAATTATTTTTATTGGCATTAAGTCATTCCAAACCTCAGAGATCTTGGTTCATCTTCAGAACATGGATTAATATACAGTAGTCCACATTTAAAACCCATTTGAAATCTCAAAGTTGTCCTAAAACTATTGAACAAGACCCATTCTTGTCTTAGGACAATTTATAAACATTTTTTGATCCACTTCAAATGTTGACTACTGTATTTTATATGAAATCAGAGAGCTCCCTCATCCTCCATATAGCCTTCAATGGCATTTTAACATTTTAGCACTGTTGAGCACGATCCTGAACACCGCTGATTGGTCATCAGTGCTCATCAGATATCACTGTGATGTTCTGAGTGTCTAAATGCCACTTCAACCAGAGGTGTATAAGAACCAAGTGTGCCACATGCCTGCTTTTGAGTGACGCTCTCGGCCATTAGATCGCCCCCTGGGGGCTGGCTGCAGTACAAGTCATAAAGCCCGCCTCCTCCGTGTTAATGAACGAGACTTGAACCCAAATGAAAAAAGATAATTACACTTGTAATAAAATTTCCCGAAAGATGGTTTTGGTCAATTAGGGCACTGGTTATCAAGCTGATATAGGCTCAAATCTTCATTTTTGTAAACAGTTTGTTTTACCAAGTAATTTATTGCTAGGCGTGTCATCGTGATTGACATTTTACTGCATCTTTAATTAATATGTTTTAAAGCAATGTTTTCTAGTTATTTTGAAATGTTAGCAAATAAATTGTAGCAAATTTAATGTAATATGGTTTGGTATATTTAACTTCAACCCACAGCCCTTAGTCGAGTCAATACACTTATTTATATATAGTTGAAGTCAGAATTATTAGCCCCCTTTTGATTTTTTTTCTTTTTTTAATATTTCCCAAATGATGTTTAACAGAGCAAGGAAATGTTCACAGTATGTCTGATAATATTTTTTCGTCTGGAGAAAGTCTAATTTGTTTTATTTCGCAAAGAATAAAAAGCAGTTTTTAATTTTTAAAAAAAACAATTTTGGGACAAAATTATTAGCCCCTTTAAGCTATTTTTTTTTTCAATAGTCTACAGAACAAACCATCGTAATACAATAACTTGCCTAATTACCCTAACCTGCCTAGTTAACCTAATTAACCTAGTTAAGACTTTAAATGTCACTTTAAGCTGTACAGAAGTGTCTTCAAAAATATCAAGTAAAATATTTTTTACTGTCATCATGACAAAGATGAAATAAATCAGTTATTAGAAATAGGTTTCTAAAACTATTATGCTTAGAAATGTGCTGAAACAATCTTTCCTCCATTAAACAAAAATTGGGGAAAAAAATAAACAGGGGCGCTAATAAGTCAGGGGGGCTAATAATTCTGACTTCAACAATATATATGATTTTTTTTCCCCACTAATTCACATCTGGTCCTTCCTGACATTAAGATGTGTGAGATGTGCTTGTTTTGTTGTTTCTGGGGTGTCAGAATGACCTGTAAAGGCTCCGCCCCTCTCCTGGAAAGCTTAATTTTAACCTTGATTACACCTAAATAAATGACCTTTGGTGTATTTTGAGCAAGTTCACAGACACATTCTGAGAAAACCAGAGATCTATTTTGCATCTTATGAACAGGGGCATAATATGTCCCCTTTAATCACATCAGAACAACTGACTCTGCACAAAAGAAGGTGAAAATTGCACTGAAAAAGTCTGATTTAAAAATACTTGCACTAAGGAATACATATTAGGAGTAATCTTTGAAAACTCTGCAATCCTAAAGGCATGCATAAGCATTTATGGTGCACAACTTCTTTTTTTTCCTTTTTAGGAAGCCAAATTAGTCTATACAGCTGAAGCCTCAGAGGCTGTTGATAACAGCCAAGTGCAGTGAGTTGTAAAATATTAATGTACCAACAACTGCAAAGTCAACTTGACACCAACTCCTGAATCTCGAGATACAATCATTGCCACAACATTAATGAAGCACCTGCATAACGCTGATAATTCCTGTCATCTTCAATTAACATCTGGTACTTATCTCTGTTTCAGTCCTTGAAAGTGAAATATTTGAATAAATTAACAGAGGGTAAAGAGGGCGATTATGCTTCTATTTCCAAAGTTTTCAGCAAAAGCTACTTGAAAAAATATATTTATTCATTGAAAATTTGTTGGAATAGATAATGCATTTAACTATTTAAGGCAAGGGTTTCCAAACTCGGTCCTAAAGGGCCGGTGTCCTGCAGAGTTTAGCTCCAACTTGCTTCAACACACCTGCAAGGAAGTTTCTAGTATATCTAGAAAGAGCTTGATTAGCTGGTTCAGGTGTGTTTGATTAGGGTTGGAACTAAACTCTCCAGGAAACCGGCCCTCCAGGACTGAGTTTGGACACCCCTGATTTAAGGTCACCCTAGGGGTTAGGAGATCGTAAGTATATAGAAAGAATTAAGAAAAAGTCTGACATCAAATATACAGTATTTGAAAAATTCAGCAAGTATTTAACTTTGTTTTATATGCTTTGCTTTAAATGAATGAAAATGGGTAATCATAAAATACCAAACAACTAAATGCTAATGCTAAAACCAGCCCAAGCTCATTCTAAAAACGTACCTCTATAAACATTTCTGGAGACCATCAAATACATCCAGGAACTATGATTTTTGCAGTTTTTATTTTCTCTAATCCACAAGAGGACGCTGTGTACGCTTTTTGAAATCTCAAATTTCTCTAGCAAATGCCATTAGTGCCTGCTGTTCTCTCATAAATCCACCAGAGGCCGCTGTCGACTGACTGTTTAACTGACTGAATAACTGATTGACTGACTGATCGACTGACCCACCCTCCTCTTCCCAATAGTATTTTAAAAAGTGCAGATTGACTCGCTGATGCATTTCCCTAAACCCAACTGATAAATTTAAAAAGCAAAATAAGAAAAAGAAAAGCCTAATGTTTACCACGATTTACCACATTCTCACCCAGTTATTTACTTATTAATTAATTTTTTTGGTTTCTGTTGTTGTATTATCTGCTTTCTGGAACTTTCTTCGCCGGACTTGAACTCCGCCATTGTAGTCATTTCCTTTCTGCGTCTCAAGTCCACCAACATACATGGCAAGCTAACTGGACAAACGGGTAACAGCCGGAAAAATCGTACATACAGAGATAAGGGGTCAGCGGGTAAGCGCGAAAAAGAACGGCGTCATATCACCCAGTATCACTTACTTAAAAAATGAAATGCAGCCATACATACTTCTTGCTACATAATTTACGATCTCCAGAATGTATATAGGGCTACATTATCAGAATGAGCCTTTGTTGGCTAGAACGGTTTCATTTTGCATTCAATTATGCATATCAAAATTTAAATCCCCATTTAGCAAAGAATTGGTTTTAGAGATGCCTTAGATAATTATGTTGTACAGTATATGTTTTTCCAGACAAAGCATATCTGTGACAGAAAAGTCCAGTATGTGAAATATTTTATAATACATTTTGATGAGTGTAATGAATCTTTGCTGAATAACAGTATAAATTTGATAAGGGTCAAAGACAAACATCCTATTTTGGTGTTCACATCAAATGATGTTTAGCAATTACACTTACAGCAGATGTGCATGCTCTATAAACCATTTTAAATGCAATTAAATGTCCACCTTAATGTTTAAAAATGTGAAAATAAAATGTGAAAATATATAATTAAAAAACAATTTTAAAAAGATCATTTTTTGCTGAAACTGTGCACTTCATGAACTGCACTGAATGAATTGCTTAAACTGTGCTCTGCAACTCATGAATTGCAGGTCAATAGCTACTGTGATTTAAAAATAAATAAAAAAGGCAGAACTATGTACATTGTTTACAAAAAATATCATTATACAGACCAATCCTTTCACTTTAGCTCAATGTATACTCAGCATACACAAGGGTTAGAGTCCCCAAAACCAGACGTAAGCTTAGAGGTGACCGTGCATTTGCAGTGGCTAGGCATGGAACGATAACCAGTTTCCAGTTTTACCGCTGTTTAGAAAAGTCAAGGTTCTGATACCGCCAAAATGTTCTGTTATACTGTTTCCAAAGTATATGTAATGTTTTTGAATGTATTTTTATGTAAAATCTGTGTTTTTGAAACTAATGAAGAGAGCAGAAGTCAATTTATTTTAACTATTTAGCCTGACGTGTGTATTGTTACAAAATATTTTGAATGTTTCTTAAAATAAAATAGTAGGTTTTTTTTGTTTGTTTTTTTACCCAGACACTTAAAAGTAACTCGTTTTAGAGCAGTAATAACAATACCGTGTTTAACGTGAATTAACGTGAAACCGTGGTGTTTTTTCCAAGGTCATCATATCATCATTGTCGCTGGCCTCAAGTTATGGAATGCTCTACCTCCCGACATCAGGCAGTCCCCTTTGCTGCCACTGTTTAAATCTCAAAACCTACCTTTCTCTTTGGCCTTTGTCACCTGATCTGATATTTGTTGAACAGTATATATGTAAGCCGTATGTGCAGCTGTTTTACTACTTGAGATGTATACTGTGTTATGTGTGGTTAGTGTTTTAATTTTCATCTTATGGTTTAGTACTTTGGTCTGCTGCTCAGTGCTTGTAAAGTGCTTTATAAAAAAAAGTTCAATGAATTAATTAATGTTATTCTACTTTAATTTTCATTCATCCATTCATTTTCCTTTGGCTTAGTCCCTTTATTCACCAAGGGTCACCACAGTGGAATGAACCGCCAACTTATCCAGCAGATGCTTTACACAGCGGATACCCTTCCAGCTGCAACCCAATACTGGGAAACCTTCTTTAATTTTATTTTATCAACTTTTTTTATTCTTAAAATATCTGTAAGCCATTGACTTGCAATTTATTAATAACCAAGTCATGGTTTCAGTTGTCTTCTTTTTCAATTATAGAAAAAATTCATCCTGAAAATGAGTAAAATAGCAATGTTTTACTATAGAAAAATAGTTACATTTTGCACTAAATTCTATACAAATGCAAATGTTTATTTTATGAATATAAAAACTATGAGAACTCGGATGAAGTATAATGCCTACTGTGTTACTGTTATTAAAAATAAATTACTTTAAAAATCATCAAAATACATGTGCAGGATACTTTAATATTTTGTAATAATTCAAATCGATGCAATAGAATCATGTAGCCAAATTAATAAATTTGCATAAATGCGTATTGCACAGATGTATATATTAATCTTGCATTACTAGTTTATTAAATTATGAATGGCCTTAAAAATTCAAACCACGAGAAACTATCACACATGCACATGAACATGAAGTATGGTTTTTCATGCAAGTTTAACCCAAATATTATTAAATGTTAAGCAGAAAAGTACATGACGCAATAAAAGGAGCTATTAGCTACTATATGGAGATATAGTCAAGCCCGAATTTATTGAATAATACTGAATAATTATTGATTGTATGTATATATATTATATTAATAATATGCAAGTTCTTACCATGCTGTCGTAATGAATGAGCTCCAGCTCGTAGTCCGGCAGAATGTCGCTCCGGTTGTTCACGAGATCCAACGCCATCTGTGCTGCGGGGAGACACGCTTGACCACCGGGCCATCCTCCACTCATGGGAAACAGAGCTCCGATGTACAACTTCTTCTTCCCTGCAAACGCACACGGCCAGGAGAGAAAGATAAGCAGTGCGTAAAGGAGAGCCAAGCTTCTCCAAACTCTCCCCAAGCTCCTGATCCTAGCATTGGATGCCATCAATATCCGATTTGACGTTTACACTTCTGAACTTGAATTCTGACAGTGCCCGCACGTGCGACGAGTCCCGTTTGAGGCTAAAAAAGTGAATGGAGCGCGTAGAAACAGCAGCACTGAGTAGCCTAATATTGAGATGCGCATAAGTGATATAAAATTGCTTAATATTAGATGGGACTGTTACATTAGCTTTAATTTAATCGACCGTGTCAGTCAAATGTCTTCTTTTTTTGTCTTTAACAAATTGTTGAACTCCCTTTGTGCGCTTTCTTGAAGCGTTTATTGACGTGAAGAATCTTCACACTCTTTGTAATCTTCAAACTCCGACTGAATCTTTTAGAATATTCACTGCCTTTGGGATCATTTAAAGTCTTCAGAATCTGTAAGTCTTCAGTATCTTTGAACAATTCACAATTATTGATCTCTTTATACTCTGCGAATTTCTTTTCTGAAGTATTTTACACATCATCACACTTTTGACGCACGCATAATCTTTATCTTACTTCATTATCTTAACACTCTTCCGAATGTTTTAAAAACTTCAGAATCTTTTAAGTTCTTTTCAATATCTATGAATCTTCTGAGTAGTATTTGGATGCTGACACCATGTCACTAATGTACTGTCACGGAAAGCACTTCAACATAAACCAACTGTCCAAACGGGCAAAAACACAAGCTACAGTAACCACGTTTTGAATGTTGGGCAAAACCAAATGCGCCATCGGGCAGTTATTGTCTCTTTCCCTTTTAAAGTCACAGACGGTGTGTTTGTAGTGCAGATGTATGCTCGTGGTTCACGACGGGAGCGAAAAACAGGTGGTGTTGGGCGACATTGACGGTCAGAACGCGCTCCACAAATCCTCTGGCATTCCTTTATTTACCGCGCCGCTCACAAAACGTGATTAAGTTTTAAGCTGTCGAGCATATTATTCCGGCATCTGATCAGAATATTGCAAAAGAACAATTGTGCTGCGGCGTAATCCTTTAATCCGCCCCGGAGGAGAGAGGGGAAAAAGATTGACCACCAAATGCTGCACACAGAGATCCTCACTCAGAGCAGACAGCAGAGAACTAAAGCACTGACACTCTGACAAAGCTGTTGTATAGCAGAAAGGGGTGGGGTTAAAGTTAATGCTCTCTACTGATTCACTTTTACTGAATAAGAAACACTTTCAAAGTTAATAAATGCATCTATCTATCTATCTATCTATCTATCTATCTATCTATCTATCTATCTATCTATCTATCTATCTATCTATCTATCTATCTATCTATCTATCTATCTATCTATCTATCTATCTATCTATCTATCTATCTATCTATCTATCTATCTATCTATCTATCGTCTGCCTGTAATACCAAGCTTGTATTTCATATCCACTTCATTTTGCAATGCAGAAGTAAGCTCTTCTGCAAATTTGTTAGACTTCAGATTAATTTTGGTGCCTCGGGCTAATGACTAGGATTAACAAATTGCTGTAAACAGTCAAACTGCTTACACTACAAACCAGTGTCTTTTTGACAAACACATTCAAATTAAAATATTAGAATATGAAAATCCCAGTTTGTGACATTAATCAACATAACTGGCAGTTTTAAACAGCTAAAATTGAATGGAAGTGGATGAAACTCATGTAAAGGTGCCATATGTGCCGGTTTTATATGCTTATTTACAACCACAAAATTAACAACTAGAATAAGAAAGCTTATTTTGACCATTGTGATTGTGACCAACGATTGTGAATATTAATGAGCTCTGCAGCCTCATATGGATTATTAGACTTGCATCAGAGCATACCAGTCTGATGCAGTTCATCAGGTACACACACGGAGCGTGATGTACTCTGATACATGTATAGAAAAATAACGCCATAGTTTATTGTCAAAAAATATTTGAACAAACTGAGTAGATTCTTTGTCAAATTACAATCAGCTCAGCTAAAGTGGAAAAGAGGTTTATCCGTTGTAAATAAAATAAAAGCTAAATTATAATTATATCTGACCAACGGACCAACAGATATGTATTCAGAGTTGTATTTTAAACCTTTAACATATGAATATGAAAACACAGGCAGGGATTAAAGGTGCAGTAAGTTTGACACTCGGTGGCTGAACTAGGTATTGCACACCTGGTTCAAAACAAACAGTGCAGGTTGCCAGATTGATGACACCAATAGCAGTGTGCCTGACTGTCGAGCCTAAAGGCTGATTAAAACTGTGTTCTAAATAAAAGCAACAGCATGTGATAGAAGGAATATTTTCCATATTAAAGGAGTTTTTGTCCTAAGACCTGAAATTTATGTTTTATATATATTTTATGAAATTATATGTATTTTTTATTTTATTTCTTGCAACTGAACAACAGAAAACTGACAATGCTCACCTTAGGTACACTTCATGTGCTTAATTCAGTGTTAAATGCTAATGATGTGAGTTTGAATACCATTTTACATGACAATTATTGCCATACAACTAAAAGCAGCAGCAGAGTCCTCAGATTTTAAAAATTAAATAAACCGTTTGAAATTGAACTTCATTGCAAGCCAACACATATCAATAATTCAGCATCTACATTTAATAATGTTAAAGAGGTTTAATATGTATTAATTAGATTATAAATCTTATCATTTCATTCGAGTGCAGTAAGTGCACTATTCGGTGCTTCTGAACAGCTATATTTATTTAATGGTTTAGTCTGGTGCAAACAGCTCAATTGCTGCAAATCTTGTCACATAGTGTGCTGTTAGGACACAGGGTTACAGTATAACCTGCTCACCTAATGTGCACATTCATAATATTTATATTATTCGCTAATTAGCAACCACCTCATGTGGAACTCTGAATCTGCATCTCATTTTGGAGTCTGCTACTGTCTATCAGAGGATGCATTTCTGTTGCAGATGCTTAATTTGAAAGCCTTTCTGGCTAAATTAATGAAACACACAGTTTTCCACTAAGGCAACCTGGGGTGCTGAAATATAATTGGTTAAACTGGCATTGAACGGGTTAAATGACCAAAACGATAACAGATGTTCCAGCATGTAACAGACATTTTTTCAAAGCAGAATATCTGACTTCAGCATTGTGTTTTAGATAAACAAGAATGTTCACCTGGCATGTTTCTTAAATTTCTGCAAACATAATATGATATTTATATGCTTTAGAAGAGTCAAAAACTTGCATACAGCACCTTTAATACCAACCGTAGCATAAACAGACAAGTTTTACAAAGAGTGCTGGCATTATTTCATATTAAGAGCTGAGTTATTTAACACTTATACTAAGCATTTACATGTGTCTGTTACCTCATTACAAACACACACAGCTAATTTCACAATGTACTCAGTGACCTAATAAAATATACATTTAAACAGACTTATGCCTTTTCGGGATGGTGCTAACTAAATTTACAATCCATATATCCCACATTCCCAAACTGTGAAGAGACAAGACACATGGCTGCATGTTTTACAGAACTGCTCCTTCCCTCTTACTGTCGCTCAATGTTTTCAAAACAAGAGTCCCACATACATAGTATGTTTAAGAAAACATTAGATTAACTTAATCTCAGTAGAAAATGCTGTAACGAATCAAATGCAGCCTGCGGCATGCATATTAATGACCCGTGTGCAATGTAACAGTCAGTGTTTTGTTCCGATTGGCCTGTTTTTGACTGGGATTTTACACTCATGAGATTTACATGAGAATGAAGAAACAATGTCCGAGTCTTGCAATAGATCATGTCCATGTACTGAATGCTTATTATTCAGCTATTCCAAGGCATATCCAGATTTTCATTCCATAGAAACCTGCTCTTACACGAAAAGCAAGTTGGATCCAGCTATCTAAAGTCTTTTATTCACAGGAAGTACTCTAAAACAACAGCACGGAGTCCAAATTGATGACTTGAGCCAGCGTGAACCTCAGGAGCCGAGACGCTCCAGTGACATTTGGAGCTCCCTTTGAATCCGCTCCCTCCATATGCCAATCATTAATTATTCATCCCTGATCTTTAGTTGTTATTTAATAAAAGAAAGGCCGGAGGAGCCTCCTGTGAGGAATATATAATTACTGCTCCATTTATGAGGTAACTAAACAAGTTTGCAACACAGATTGAGATTTTATACACCAAGGCAGTTCATTTATAGAGGGCTGGCGAACAAAAAAGGTCACCTTTGTGCTGAATTGTCCTTTAACAAGCAAAGTAAGAGCAAGGTAATCACCTTGCAGTATACACACAGGCTTGAATTTATGCAGACACACTGTGCTGAGATGCACACATAGCCTCATATACGTCCATATACACACAGATCTGCACACTGTGGCCGAGTGTTAATCTTTAGCCTGCTGAGAGTGCACTAAGTAGGCGGTGATCTCTTGCTGTGAGTTAACAGAGGGAGTCGAGAGAGAGAGAGAAAGAGAAAGTGCATTTGCGTGGCTTGATAGTCGAAATCAGCAGAGCCGAAAGAAACGGAGGGAAATGAAAGAAAGGACGGAGGGATTGAGAGGAATGGAAGGCAATTAGAGGGAGGGATGGATGAATGAGAGGGTGCTACAGTCGTGCTTGCAGGAGCGCTTGTGTTAATGCTGAGAGACTCTGGCAGCCTGAGGAATTATAATGAGATTCTATAGTGGCGTATAGTTGACATGAAGTCCCACTGCTACACTCTATGCTGCATCCAAGGTTGTTTTCACACTACCGGCAGGTTTTGCTTGATTAAAACAAACTCTAGTGTGATGCGTTAAGGCTGACAGAAAGAGTGGTGAGTTGAAAATAAAAAAAATGAGCTAAGGGCAAATGCAGTGCAATGAGAATGTGTAGCGCCTCATTGACATTTAGTTTGACAAACATATTTTTAAAAGATGCACAAAAAAATTCAGAATGTTCGGGGATAGAGGAACATGGGTTCATTTATACAGTGCAACCGGAAAGTCTTCATAGCGCTTCACTTTTCCCGTTTTTTTATGTTACAGCCTTATTCTAAAATGGAATAAAATCAAATTATTTCCTCAAAATTTTACACACAATATCCCATAATGACAATGTGAAAAAAGATTTTTTGAAATTGTTGCAAATTCATTCATTCATTTTCTTGTTGGCTTAGTCCCTTTATTAATCCGGGGTCGCCACAGCGGAATGAACCGCCAACTTATCCAGCTAGTTTTTACACAGAGGATGCCCTTCCAGCCGCAACCCACCTCTGGAAAACATCCACACACACACTCATACACTACGGACAATTTAGCCTACCCAATTCACCTGTACCACATGTCTTTGGACTGTGGGGGAAACCGGAGCACCTGGAGGAAACCCAAGCGAACTGTTCCAAATTTATAAAATATTTAAAAACTTAAGAATCACATGTACATAAGTATTCACAGCCTTTGCTCCATACATTGTTGATGCAACTTTGGCAGCAGTTACAGCCTCAAGTCTTTTTGAATATGATGCCACAAGCTTGGCACACCTATCTTTGGGAATTTTTGCTCCTTCTTTTTTGCAGTACCTCTCAAGCTCTACCAAGTTGAATGGGAAGCAACGGTGTACAGCCATTTTCAGATCTCTCCAGAGATGTTTAATAGGATTTAACTCTGGCCTCTGGCTGGGCCACTCAATGACATTCACGAGTTGTTGTGAAGCCACTCCATTGATATTTTGGCAGTGTGCTTTGGGTTTATGTCCTGCTGGACCTTCATCCCAGTCTGAGGTCAAGAGCACTCTGAAGCAGGTTTTCAAATAAATTAAATAAAAATTGTCATTCCCTCCCCCCACCCCCACCCTCCCTCACTTGTTCCGAACCTGCTTCATGTTTTTGCCACAAATGAAGATATACTAAAGAATTTGTATCTACAATCAATGTCAACAGTTGTTTTTTGTACACCATTATTCAGAATAACTGTAATAAATGGTGTAACTGTAGTAAATGGTGTGGAAATGTTCATTTTGTGGTGAAATGTGTAAAAATGTCAGTGTGAATGCTGAGAGAATCAGAATTAAGGCTGTTCACGCTTATTCCGTTGCTTTCTTTGATTTTGTTTTGGCATTGACCAGTAAAAAAACATACTCGTTAACTTATTATTTACAATGTCATAATTAATACTTAACCTAGAGAGACAAAACAACAGCTTTTATAATGTATATTTTGTGTCAGAACTTTCCAAAGCATCCATGCAAGAGAACATGCAAACTCCTCACAGAAACTCCAAAGCATCCAAAGCAATGCTATATAATACTAGGCTAAACCTACTCTACTATTTTTATCAGCTTAGAACTTGTGAAGAGCTTATAAATATGTAAGAAACTCACCAGAAATATAAACACAAAAAAGATCTGCTGCAAGGCAACGCATTTCTGACTCTTATATTGCACTGCAATACTCAGCAATGCAGTGTCTATGTGAAAAAAACTGGTATGTTTGAACATTTTTAATGGTCGCATCTAGAGCTGCACTATATTGGAAACATTTGACATTGCAATATTTGGACCCACTTTATATTGTGGCCTTAACTAATATCTAGTTACACAGGAATTAATAATTAATAGTTTGTTACAATGTACTTATTGTGTAAATACATGTATTTACTGTGTACTTAAGCTTGATTAAATACATGTATGTATTTACATCTGTAATTAACTTTTGTAATTACATTTGTAAAAACACTGTTAACCATCCTTTACACCTTAACCTACCCTTAAACCTACCCATGCCACCAAACCTGTCCATAACCCAACCTCTAGCCCAACTCAAAAGCACCACGTGTTCTCAAATACATTATAAACACAGTAAATACATTGTAGTTAAGGACACTTAATATAAAGTCGGACCCAATATTTTTTCTCTGTGATATATATTGCGATATAAATACAATTTCACCAGTTTCTTGCAAAGTCATTACACTTTAGATTGACTGGGAGGATTTTGTATGGGAGTGAAATGTAAAAATCTCTCTTTGTAATGTATTATATACATATAATAAATAAACTAGTCATTAATAAACACAATGAAGCAAATGTTAAAGTAAAGTAAACCATGCTTTATAGTTTTCTGGAGAGAGTAAACATATTCAGTACAGAAATTGTCATATAAATAATTCAATAAAATGTATCTTTATTAAACTTTTATGCACAGCTAAAATGCTTTAAACTATCTTAAAATTCTAACATAGTCGCAAGTAGTTATTATGATGCACTACCTGTCAAAAAGTTTGATGGATTGTAGCCCCGCCCCTAAGGCGGGACTTCCGGTCTAAGCCCCGCCCCTTTTATATAAACTTTATAGTTCCGGTAATTAGATTCTTATCGGTTTTATATAAAATAATAGATCCGGTAATTAGATTCTTATCGGTTTAATATAAAATAATAATTCCGGTAATTAGATTTTTATCGGTTTAATATAAAATAATAATTCCGGTAATTAGATTTTTATCAGTCTAATTAAATTAATAGGCTATTTCCAGGTAATGAAAATATTGGTAATTAAATTCTAATCAAACAGAAATAAAATTATTATTATAATAATAACGGTAATTAAATTACTGTTATTAGAACCATTATTTTATATTTTTAGTTATTTGACTAAATTATATTATTATATTACAATATATTATATTATATTAAGTTATATAAAATTAATATTTTATTAAATAAAATTATGTATTGTATTATAATATATTATATTAAGTTATATTAAATCATTATTTTATTAACTTATATTGTAATTATACCATATTATATAATATTATTACATTATATTATTATTATAATATTTATATTAGATATTAAATTAAATTATATTATATTATATATCATTATTATTCTATTCTATTCTATTCTATTCTATTCTATTCTATTCTATTATATTATATTATATTATATTATATTATATTATATTATATTATATTATATAATAATTAATAAACTATTAACATAAACATTTCTTTATGTTCATACCGATGTTTCCTCTGTGTCGCAGTCTGGGCCTGAGCGTGTGAGTGAGTGATGATAAGGAAAACTTTGGATAACATCCCGTCAAGTGCTTGTGAAAGATAGATATATATCAGATGTAGAATATGTATATCTGATTGTATGTGTTGGGTGTCTCCCACTAACTACTATATGTTGTTAGGTGATTAGAAAGTGTACTGATATCTATATGTCCATATGCAGTCAACTGTATGCATATGTATGTGTTTGTGTGTGCGTACGTGCGTGCGTGCATGTGTGCGCGCTTGAGCGAACTTGGGTCTGGCTTTGTATGCTTGAATCCAACGACACAGTATTTACTAAAAATACTCATTAATAGGTTATGTTGTTTTTCACATTATTACTACAATAATACATATTTTAAGACACACAAACATTTTGATGTATCTTTGTCGGAGTATTAAATTAAAATATGTTTACAATATTTTTGTCGCCTTAGTCCCTTTTTAATTCATGGGTGGACACAGCGGCATGAACCGCCAACTTAACCAGCAAGGTTTTGCGCAGCGTATGCCCTTCCACCCGCAACCCATCTCTGGGAAAATGTTTACAATATTAATCCAGTAAATAACACATCTTAATCTTTATTGACAATAAATTGTCACACCTTTTAAAACAACGTTATCTAAAATGTAATATTCTAAAATGTTGAAAAACACAGATGTAAATTCAAGTTGTCTTTATAATTAATGAAAACTTTTATTATGAAAAACAATTTAAAATGAAAGTTTTTCCTTTGACTAACATGTTTTCAATTTATTTACATGCATGACCTGTAATTTATGGCACACATTGTAATACAGTTAATCCAAAGCCTAATGTTTTGAGCACTGGTCATCACTGGTGTTGGTTTAAAAAATCAACATAAAATATTTACTAAAAAGGACTTATCAGTCTTTAGACATTATTGTTATTTCTGTTTCAAAAGATAAATAAAATGTAATTTTATTACAATAAATTGTAGTAATTGCATTACTAGACAACTTAGTTACTGAATTTTAAATTTAAACTGTTTTTATTTCATTGCAAATACTTGATCATATAAAGAGAAATATGTATATTATTCAGAATAATGGGAAAACGCTGATAATTATTTTAAGAAGAAAAATTGGCTCTCAGTTTATCTAAAAACAGTACAGCTCCAGTCCTTAGTTAAATCTACTTAATGTTTTATAGTAAAATTTTCTAGTTTAACTACTGATTCCACCATTTATATGTTCATACAACAGTGTCAAATCTACTAAATCTACAAATTTGTCAAAATTAGTCCAGTTTACAAGTAGTTCTTGAAAGTAGACTGATTACTTTTTTACAGGGTAAATGATGCTTTTCTTCTACCAATAGATTTAATCAAGATTATTGTCACTACACACAATTTGTTGGGAGTGTATATACTTCTTTAAACAATGTTTTTTTATTGGCACACATTTTCAAATTTTCAAACTAAAATCTAGCATAATGTTTTTCACTCTGAATATAAAAACATTATCTGTGCATTTTTTTCTTGGAAAAGTGATGTTTAAAATACTATTCATTAAACTTACTGCATGACTGGAGTTTAATATTACAAACCAATAGCATTGACCTAATTCAAGCTTTTGATTTTGCACTCTGTAGCAGTTTTTCAACACAAAATGTTTTATGCATGTGTTAAAAATCTGTAATTTTGCACAACTGTTTGTATGTAACAAAGCATTCATGTTTTTAAAACTGTCAGTTTTCAAAAGTTACTTAACGTTGTCTCCTTTCTTCTGGAGTTTTTAGGAACAAATATGTTTCATTTGTGGGGGAAAGAAAAAAAAGTGATGTTTTGAAATACATTGGTTACACCAATATGGTGTAAAGGTTAGAAGTTGGGGTTTCATCCAGACGGCTGGGGCTCAACGCCTGATTCTTTAATGCTTTTTAACCTCTAAAGTGTCCCAAGTAACATTAATAACAACACTTAGCCACAATTATTTGTATCGCAGTTGAAGGCTACACTTAATACTGCCAGCAAAACACAATAATAACAAAGAGTAAACACTTTCTTATTTTAAGAATACTTTGCAGTAAACTTTAATGCATTAGTAAGTTTATTTTATCCACCTTCTGATGCAGAATGTTTTTGAAACATTTAATTATGTTTTTATGACCACGGGCATCTCACCAAAATATTTGACCTAATTCAAGTAACCAGTGCTGCAGTTTTTAATCACAAAATGTCTTTACAAACTTTTTTGCGTATGTGTTAAAAGTCTAATTTTACACAACTCTTATAGCGTCCGTTACAATGCATACAGTAAATGTCACAATAACCATTTCTACTGCCAATTATCTTTTGGTGTCTAATTCTTCACAATATTTTTTCACGAGAACTATGAATCTACAAAGGCAAGGCAAGGCAAGACAAGGCAAGTTTATTTCTATAGCACATTTCATACACAGTGGTAATTCAAAGTGCTTTACATAAGCAGGAATAAAAGAGACAACTATAAGAAAAATAAAAACAAATAATGAAAAAATAAAAAAATGATAAAAACAGATCAAATGTGTTAAAACAAGTTATAAAAGAATGAAAAGAAGAGAAAAACATATTAGCGTGATCTGTCGATAGTGCGATCTGTCTACAAAACTAAAAGAATAGTTGCCACTAAATCTGCATTAATATCTTGTTCAACAGTGTCTAATGTACTGTGTATTAAAACTGTATTCTTTTGAACTGTCATGAAAGTTTGCGTTGTGAATGTTTTGGTTTTAAACCAGAGACAACCAACAATATTATGTATACCTTTTGTTCAAATACTTTTTCAAATGAAAGATAAATTATGAAATTGTATGTCAGTGCATCTTTAAAACTAAATTGGGCAAAAAAATTTAGGTTGTCTTTCTAAACTGACTACAAAACCGTTATACATGAGAACTGTGTGTTATTGGGTTGACTTAAACGTTAACCAATTTTAATAAATGTTCTACAGTTTATACATTTGCTTTAAACAAGTGACCAGTCCTTGACACACTATGCAACATTCTAATTTTCTAAATATTTAAATATACATTTGGCATAAATACAGGGCTTTAATCAGTTTTGACAATGTTTCTATGATTTGTTTCACACCATCATGTTTTGCACCTAGCTCAATTTTTTACTTTTTTACAGGAAAGGCATAGACACATGAGTTGATAAACTTTTATTTCAAGTAAATATACACTGAAATAGAGTAGTACATAACAAACAAACATGGATTGCATTACCATAATAAAGACAAATTAACTAAGAAAAAAAAAAATACATTTATACAGTCATACATTGAAGAAAAAACAGGGTACACCAGAACAATAAAGACATTACTGAATATTACCAAACAACAAAGAAATGCTGCTAAAAGCATTCTGTCATGTCCTAGTATGTGGCTAGTCATAACTTCCACAATCTCAGCAATATTTGTTATTTTGTTTTGTGAAACCAGTGACACACAAATATCTGTTATATATGTGGACATACATAGAACCTGCGTTACCCCCCATCTCATCACTCAATTCAGTCAGCACCTCCAGAATTTTTGTATTGGTTGCACAGACAGCACCATTGTTATGAAAACACAGGTGTGTCAAATGATTTATCGTATCAGCCCATGAGTTTAGGTCCCTCTCACAACGTCCATTTCTCTCTTGAGATTTTTCACACGTTTGACATCTCCGTACAATCATGTTTAGAATCACACACATCATTAATGATCTTCTCCAGAAGAAAAACCATATGGTCCCTATAATGCTGTTTAAACATGTTGTCCACAATAGACCTTATTTGACAATCAAAAACAGGGTTGCACTCGTACTCGGGCCTTTCATGCGCATTATCGTCAGTATTTTGAGAACAATAGCAACCAACCATCTTTGCATGGTGGCTGTCAGAAAAAAATCTGAAAATATTTTTAAGAAAACGTTTTTTCTTTAATCACAATACAAAGTTTGACCCATAATCTGTGTAGATCATATAAAGTAGTACCTTAAAGATGCGGCCTGTGTCCTTAAACAGCGATAGTTCAGCCCTAATAGTTCAGTGCAAACAAGACCAAAGTAGGGGCTGTGGTCCTCAAAGATAGTACCTTTTTATGTCTTTAATCTTCTTTTTACTCCTGATCAATTGGTTCTTGTAGAAAGCTTTAGGATCAGTGACTGTAGCCAGAAGCATTACTCCTTGGTAGCTAGAAGTAAAATGGGTGCTTTATCTACACATTCAAACAGGCCCGCCCTCACTCACGGGGAGGTACTATGAACATCTGCTATGGTGTCATAAAACTCATGATAGTTGACATCTTGTCTTTTATTTAAGACATAGGTGTGATGATGTAGGGATACCTATTTTAAAAATAAAAATAAAGATACAGACTCATACCGTAAATATATTCACAATGAAAGATTTTAGAGCACTAATATTATAGATTTTTTACATTTCATGGAAGTTTTAGGTTGACAAAATATAATGCACAGCTGAAGTCATCTCAAAACTCATTGCCAAAATGGACAATACAATTAATTTGAATGTTTTTAAGCAAATATGTACAGTCTTTTCAACATTATTCTGCAGTTTGAATTGTTCAATACAATTGTTTATTTGGATTCCTATTAGGGCTCAAAGCAGTCACATATTTAACTGAAATTTGCATCTTTCATGATAGTGTTCTTTTTCAAAGAATGATTGAGAAGAAATAGGATTACATCTACACTTGCATATTCATTTTGAATTTAAGTGAAACATACTTGTAAGAAAATACAATTAAATTTATGAAATAACCCATATTCCATAACTTATTACAATGCCTTTGAGGTCAAGAAAGAGATCAAGTTTAGGACCCATTACCTCATATTTGGTTATTAGATAAAAGTTATTTTAAAAAGTCAAGTTTGGTTAAAAACCTAGGCTTTCTTAAATTTGTTCTGTTAAAACATAAAGAAATTTAAAAAATCAAGTTATGCATTATACGTTCTGGAGATATATAAACATACACTTTACCATCAGATAATCTACGAATAACAATATTCACCCATTTTATACAAAGGGTACCAAAACCGTTTGCTTATGTTTGTTGCAGAGTAGCAATAAGATGTTTTTTTGTTTTATTTTTATGTTATGTGATACTAAATCTATTTTCTGGCCTATAATTTTAGTGATATACTTATGATAAAGTTGAAATAAAAAAGCTAATACATTTAGTTAAACATCATGTGCTTGACATTTTGGTAAATAGTTAAAGCTTCTGATTGTACTAATTTAATATTTAGCATTTTGAAAGGTAAATATGTGTCAGGGTATGTAAAGCTGACACCTCTAACTTGTTTGGTTGAGATTTGTGGAATGTTTCCACAAATTGAAATATTAAAGTGTTTTTCTTATTCACTATTCTGCAACTTTGATGCAACATTGTAACAGTGTTAGAAATATACAAAAGTACATGTCATGCTGTTTTGTAAAAACAGACAGTCATATCAGTAAAGAACTACACTTCCTGAGACAAACATTTTGTTTTGCTGTAAATGTAAAATTTTTTAATGTATCGGTCAGGATGTAAGCATACAACTTACATATAACTGACTTTTTGTACGACAATCTTTCGATGAACATGTTTACATTATATTGTGACATTTTTAGAGTGGTATTTGAAATAGTTACAATATCACAGATGTAAAGTACTCGAACAATGTATGAACAATGTTAGCTGATTGCTGTACTTAAGTACTACTTTTATGATTTGTACCCTACTTGAGTACAGTTAAAATTAATGTTTACTTTTACTTCATTACTTTTTTAAAAACAGTATTTTTTTTTCACAACTTTCAATTTTATTTATTCTCAAAAAAAGTTCATCACTCCTAACAAAACGACAAAGCTGCTTAAATTAATGTTATTTACTATGTAATTGACATTCATTTCAATATTCCATCAAACAGGTCAGACATGCTCTTCGATTGTTTAGAAGTCATGTCCTGTCACATTGAGCTCTACAATACACATCAACCCCAGTAAGTCTGCTATCAGTACACTTCTGTTAAGCAGTTCATAAGAAAATATACATTCAGTCCATTCTCTGTGTACACATTCACATAATTTTATTTAGATGCCGCACAGAAATAAATTTAAACCTCACTTAAGTATATTTAAACTTATGCAAACAGAAAGCGTTTAGTTATTTGTCCTACAGTATGCTTGGTCATTGTTTTTCGCGTACAATTTTATTACAGTACGTGTTCTAAGTACATTTGGTTAGTAGTTATTTTGACACCCTTTGATTAATTGGGCACATTATTTTTCTACATAATGTTATAGACACATGTATTAAGACAGAGAATAAATTAGTTTGAGTCGACTTAACTGAAATGAACTGCGAACATGTCAAATCTTTATAAAAGACGGTAATCTTATAATAACACAAATTTAACTGCTTACTGCAGTGAGAAAAATATTAAAATGAAATCACAAAAACATAAAAAGTATACATGCAGCTAGACAAAAGACCTGAATACTGTCAATATTTACATGTTTACTGAATTATTTTCAGTATAGAGTATACTGTAAAAGTATAATTTCAGGTGTGACAGCAGTAAACATTAAGCACATAAGTAGCTAACTATAACATTTTTATTTATACATCCTGTCAACTTATGAGAATAGTAGTAGTTCACTTATACTTGTAGTAGATAAATAGTTTGTGCTGGAAATGATGCAATGAAATGATGCATTTATGTCTGCACTTAAACCATCCATATGAGAACTGTCGGTGCTGCATGCTAAATGCTTCAACATTTTCACCACAGGTCTGACTTTCCAACCAATTTAGCGTTATAATTTTTAGTGATAAAGTGTCCATATTACTCTAGTGTCTTGAAACTTGCAAGAGTACAGCTAGTGTGGCCTTGGTTAACTAGTAGTACACAAAGCAGTTACCACAAGGGATAGTGTGTTATTGAAAACATGTCATGCAATTTGTAGAAACCAATTTAGAAAACAACTGAAGTAACCGCTGAGCATTTTATCTCAGAATAAGTGCAGTGTTAGATTACCTGTGGATTTTGAATAATGTTTATAATTTAATAAAAATTATAAACATTATTAAAAAATTATAAAAATAATTGTAATAAAAATAACAAAAGCTTCAAACATTATTCAAACATGTAATGAACTTACACAGTCATATGGTCAAAGTATACTTGTTGCTAATCAAATATAGCACATAAAAATACATTAAATACCCAAGAGAATATGCTGTAGTACAAATTATGTACAATTCAAATATACCAAATTTAATATTTCAAAATATGGCATTTCAAGATAGCAAATAATTAATTACATTGAATTATACAGGCTCTTTGTCTAGCTGCATGTATACTTTTTATGTTTTTGTGATTTCATTTTAATATTTTTCTCACTGCAGTAAGCAGTTAAATTTGTGTTATTATAAGATTACCGTCTTTTATAAAGATTTGACATGTTCGCAGTTCATTTCAGTTAAGTCGACTCAAACTAATTTATTCTCTGTCTTAATACATGTGTCTATAACATTATGTAGAAAAATAATGTGCCCAATTAATCAAAGGGTGTCAAAATAACTACTAACCAAATGTACTTAGAACACGTACTGTAATAAAATTGTACGCGAAAAACAATGACCAAGCATACTGTAGGACAAATAACTAAACGCTTTCTGTTTGCATAAGTTTAAATATACTTAAGTGAGGTTTAAATTTATTTCTGTGCGGCATCTAAATAAAATTATGTGAATGTGTACACAGAGAATGGACTGAATGTATATTTTCTTATGAACTGCTTAACAGAAGTGTACTGATAGCAGACTTACTGGGGTTGATGTGTATTGTAGAGCTCAATGTGACAGGACATGACTTCTAAACAATCGAAGAGCATGTCTGACCTGTTTGATGGAATATTGAAATGAATGTCAATTACATAGTAAATAACATTAATTTAAGCAGCTTTGTCGTTTTGTTAGGAGTGATGAACTTTTTTTGAGAATAAATAAAATTGAAAGTTGTGAAAAAAAAATACTGTTTTTAAAAAAGTAATGAAGTAAAAGTAAACATTAATTTTAACTGTACTCAAGTAGGGTACAAATCATAAAAGTAGTACTTAAGTACAGCAATCAGCTAACATTGTTCATACATTGTTCGAGTACTTTACATCTGTGATATTGTAACTATTTCAAATACCACTCTAAAAATGTCACAATATAATGTAAACATGTTCATCGAAAGATTGTCGTACAAAAAGTCAGTTATATGTAAGTTGTATGCTTACATCCTGACCGATACATTAAAAAATTTTACATTTACAGCAAAACAAAATGTTTGTCTCAGGAAGTGTAGTTCTTTACTGATATGACTGTCTGTTTTTACAAAACAGCATGACATGTACTTTTGTATATTTCTAACACTGTTACAATGTTGCATCAAAGTTGCAGAATAGTGAATAAGAAAAACACTTTAATATTTCAATTTGTGGAAACATTCCACAAATCTCAACCAAACAAGTTAGAGGTGTCAGCTTTACATACCCTGACACATATTTACCTTTCAAAATGCTAAATATTAAATTAGTACAATCAGAAGCTTTAACTATTTACCAAAATGTCAAGCACATGATGTTTAACTAAATGTATTAGCTTTTTTATTTCAACTTTATCATAAGTATATCACTAAAATTATAGGCCAGAAAATAGATTTAGTATCACATAACATAAAAATAAAACAAAAAAACATCTTATTGCTACTCTGCAACAAACATAAGCAAACGGTTTTGGTACCCTTTGTATAAAATGGGTGAATATTGTTATTCGTAGATTATCTGATGGTAAAGTGTATGTTTATATATCTCCAGAACGTATAATGCATAACTTGATTTTTTAAATTTCTTTATGTTTTAACAGAACAAATTTAAGAAAGCCTAGGTTTTTAACCAAACTTGACTTTTTAAAATAACTTTTATCTAATAACCAAATATGAGGTAATGGGTCCTAAACTTGATCTCTTTCTTGACCTCAAAGGCATTGTAATAAGTTATGGAATATGGGTTATTTCATAAATTTAATTGTATTTTCTTACAAGTATGTTTCACTTAAATTCAAAATGAATATGCAAGTGTAGATGTAATCCTATTTCTTCTCAATCATTCTTTGAAAAAGAACACTATCATGAAAGATGCAAATTTCAGTTAAATATGTGACTGCTTTGAGCCCTAATAGGAATCCAAATAAACAATTGTATTGAACAATTCAAACTGCAGAATAATGTTGAAAAGACTGTACATATTTGCTTAAAAACATTCAAATTAATTGTATTGTCCATTTTGGCAATGAGTTTTGAGATGACTTCAGCTGTGCATTATATTTTGTCAACCTAAAACTTCCATGAAATGTAAAAAATCTATAATATTAGTGCTCTAAAATCTTTCATTGTGAATATATTTACGGTATGAGTCTGTATCTTTATTTTTATTTTTAAAATAGGTATCCCTACATCATCACACCTATGTCTTAAATAAAAGACAAGATGTCAACTATCATGAGTTTTATGACACCATAGCAGATGTTCATAGTACCTCCCCGTGAGTGAGGGCGGGCCTGTTTGAATGTGTAGATAAAGCACCCATTTTACTTCTAGCTACCAAGGAGTAATGCTTCTGGCTACAGTCACTGATCCTAAAGCTTTCTACAAGAACCAATTGATCAGGAGTAAAAAGAAGATTAAAGACATAAAAAGGTACTATCTTTGAGGACCACAGCCCCTACTTTGGTCTTGTTTGCACTGAACTATTAGGGCTGAACTATCGCTGTTTAAGGACACAGGCCGCATCTTTAAGGTACTACTTTATATGATCTACACAGATTATGGGTCAAACTTTGTATTGTGATTAAAGAAAAAACGTTTTCTTAAAAATATTTTCAGATTTTTTTCTGACAGCCACCATGCAAAGATGGTTGGTTGCTATTGTTCTCAAAATACTGACGATAATGCGCATGAAAGGCCCGAGTACGAGTGCAACCCTGTTTTTGATTGTCAAATAAGGTCTATTGTGGACAACATGTTTAAACAGCATTATAGGGACCATATGGTTTTTCTTCTGGAGAAGATCATTAATGATGTGTGTGATTCTAAACATGATTGTACGGAGATGTCAAACGTGTGAAAAATCTCAAGAGAGAAATGGACGTTGTGAGAGGGACCTAAACTCATGGGCTGATACGATAAATCATTTGACACACCTGTGTTTTCATAACAATGGTGCTGTCTGTGCAACCAATACAAAAATTCTGGAGGTGCTGACTGAATTGAGTGATGAGATGGGGGGTAACGCAGGTTCTATGTATGTCCACATATATAACAGATATTTGTGTGTCACTGGTTTCACAAAACAAAATAACAAATATTGCTGAGATTGTGGAAGTTATGACTAGCCACATACTAGGACATGACAGAATGCTTTTAGCAGCATTTCTTTGTTGTTTGGTAATATTCAGTAATGTCTTTATTGTTCTGGTGTACCCTGTTTTTTCTTCAATGTATGACTGTATAAATGTATTTTTTTTTTTCTTAGTTAATTTGTCTTTATTATGGTAATGCAATCCATGTTTGTTTGTTATGTACTACTCTATTTCAGTGTATATTTACTTGAAATAAAAGTTTATCAACTCATGTGTCTATGCCTTTCCTGTAAAAAAGTAAAAAATTGAGCTAGGTGCAAAACATGATGGTGTGAAACAAATCATAGAAACATTGTCAAAACTGATTAAAGCCCTGTATTTATGCCAAATGTATATTTAAATATTTAGAAAATTAGAATGTTGCATAGTGTGTCAAGGACTGGTCACTTGTTTAAAGCAAATGTATAAACTGTAGAACATTTATTAAAATTGGTTAACGTTTAAGTCAACCCAATAACACACAGTTCTCATGTATAACGGTTTTGTAGTCAGTTTAGAAAGACAACCTAAATTTTTTTGCCCAATTTAGTTTTAAAGATGCACTGACATACAATTTCATAATTTATCTTTCATTTGAAAAAGTATTTGAACAAAAGGTATACATAATATTGTTGGTTGTCTCTGGTTTAAAACCAAAACATTCACAACGCAAACTTTCATGACAGTTCAAAAGAATACAGTTTTAATACACAGTACATTAGACACTGTTGAACAAGATATTAATGCAGATTTAGTGGCAACTATTCTTTTAGTTTTGTAGACAGATCGCACTATCGACAGATCACGCTAATATGTTTTTCTCTTCTTTTCATTCTTTTATAACTTGTTTTAACACATTTGATCTGTTTTTATCATTTTTTTATTTTTTCATTATTTGTTTTTATTTTTCTTATAGTTGTCTCTTTTATTCCTGCTTATGTAAAGCACTTTGAATTACCACTGTGTATGAAATGTGCTATAGAAATAAACTTGCCTTGTCTTGCCTTGCCTTGCCTTTGTAGATTCATAGTTCTCGTGAAAAAATATTGTGAAGAATTAGACACCAAAAGATAATTGGCAGTAGAAATGGTTATTGTGACATTTACTGTATGCATTGTAACGGACGCTATAAGAGTTGTGTAAAATTAGACTTTTAACACATACGCAAAAAAGTTTGTAAAGACATTTTGTGATTAAAAACTGCAGCACTGGTTACTTGAATTAGGTCAAATATTTTGGTGAGATGCCCGTGGTCATAAAAACATAATTAAATGTTTCAAAAACATTCTGCATCAGAAGGTGGATAAAATAAACTTACTAATGCATTAAAGTTTACTGCAAAGTATTCTTAAAATAAGAAAGTGTTTACTCTTTGTTATTATTGTGTTTTGCTGGCAGTATTAAGTGTAGCCTTCAACTGCGATACAAATAATTGTGGCTAAGTGTTGTTATTAATGTTACTTGGGACACTTTAGAGGTTAAAAAGCATTAAAGAATCAGGCGTTGAGCCCCAGCCGTCTGGATGAAACCCCAACTTCTAACCTTTACACCATATTGGTGTAACCAATGTATTTCAAAACATCACTTTTTTTTCTTTCCCCCACAAATGAAACATATTTGTTCCTAAAAACTCCAGAAGAAAGGAGACAACGTTAAGTAACTTTTGAAAACTGACAGTTTTAAAAACATGAATGCTTTGTTACATACAAACAGTTGTGCAAAATTACAGATTTTTAACACATGCATAAAACATTTTGTGTTGAAAAACTGCTACAGAGTGCAAAATCAAAAGCTTGAATTAGGTCAATGCTATTGGTTTGTAATATTAAACTCCAGTCATGCAGTAAGTTTAATGAATAGTATTTTAAACATCACTTTTCCAAGAAAAAAATGCACAGATAATGTTTTTATATTCAGAGTGAAAAACATTATGCTAGATTTTAGTTTGAAAATTTGAAAATGTGTGCCAATAAAAAAACATTGTTTAAAGAAGTATATACACTCCCAACAAATTGTGTGTAGTGACAATAATCTTGATTAAATCTATTGGTAGAAGAAAAGCATCATTTACCCTGTAAAAAAGTAATCAGTCTACTTTCAAGAACTACTTGTAAACTGGACTAATTTTGACAAATTTGTAGATTTAGTAGATTTGACACTGTTGTATGAACATATAAATGGTGGAATCAGTAGTTAAACTAGAAAATTTTACTATAAAACATTAAGTAGATTTAACTAAGGACTGGAGCTGTACTGTTTTTAGATAAACTGAGAGCCAATTTTTCTTCTTAAAATAATTATCAGCGTTTTCCCATTATTCTGAATAATATACATATTTCTCTTTATATGATCAAGTATTTGCAATGAAATAAAAACAGTTTAAATTTAAAATTCAGTAACTAAGTTGTCTAGTAATGCAATTACTACAATTTATTGTAATAAAATTACATTTTATTTATCTTTTGAAACAGAAATAACAATAATGTCTAAAGACTGATAAGTCCTTTTTAGTAAATATTTTATGTTGATTTTTTAAACCAACACCAGTGATGACCAGTGCTCAAAACATTAGGCTTTGGATTAACTGTATTACAATGTGTGCCATAAATTACAGGTCATGCATGTAAATAAATTGAAAACATGTTAGTCAAAGGAAAAACTTTCATTTTAAATTGTTTTTCATAATAAAAGTTTTCATTAATTATAAAGACAACTTGAATTTACATCTGTGTTTTTCAACATTTTAGAATATTACATTTTAGATAACGTTGTTTTAAAAGGTGTGACAATTTATTGTCAATAAAGATTAAGATGTGTTATTTACTGGATTAATATTGTAAACATTTTCCCAGAGATGGGTTGCGGGTGGAAGGGCATACGCTGCGCAAAACCTTGCTGGTTAAGTTGGCGGTTCATGCCGCTGTGTCCACCCATGAATTAAAAAGGGACTAAGGCGACAAAAATATTGTAAACATATTTTAATTTAATACTCCGACAAAGATACATCAAAATGTTTGTGTGTCTTAAAATATGTATTATTGTAGTAATAATGTGAAAAACAACATAACCTATTAATGAGTATTTTTAGTAAATACTGTGTCGTTGGATTCAAGCATACAAAGCCAGACCCAAGTTCGCTCAAGCGCGCACACATGCACGCACGCACGTACGCACACACAAACACATACATATGCATACAGTTGACTGCATATGGACATATAGATATCAGTACACTTTCTAATCACCTAACAACATATAGTAGTTAGTGGGAGACACCCAACACATACAATCAGATATACATATTCTACATCTGATATATATCTATCTTTCACAAGCACTTGACGGGATGTTATCCAAAGTTTTCCTTATCATCACTCACTCACACGCTCAGGCCCAGACTGCGACACAGAGGAAACATCGGTATGAACATAAAGAAATGTTTATGTTAATAGTTTATTAATTATTATATAATATAATATAATATAATATAATATAATATAATATAATATAATATAATAGAATAGAATAGAATAGAATAGAATAGAATAGAATAGAATAGAATAATAATGATATATAATATAATATAATTTAATTTAATATCTAATATAAATATTATAATAATAATATAATGTAATAATATTATATAATATGGTATAATTACAATATAAGTTAATAAAATAATGATTTAATATAACTTAATATAATATATTATAATACAATACATAATTTTATTTAATAAAATATTAATTTTATATAACTTAATATAATATAATATATTGTAATATAATAATATAATTTAGTCAAATAACTAAAAATATAAAATAATGGTTCTAATAACAGTAATTTAATTACCGTTATTATTATAATAATAATTTTATTTCTGTTTGATTAGAATTTAATTACCAATATTTTCATTACCTGGAAATAGCCTATTAATTTAATTAGACTGATAAAAATCTAATTACCGGAATTATTATTTTATATTAAACCGATAAAAATCTAATTACCG
Source organism: Danio rerio (assembly GCF_052040795.2). Classification (NCBI taxonomy): domain Eukaryota; kingdom Metazoa; phylum Chordata; class Actinopteri; order Cypriniformes; family Danionidae; genus Danio; species Danio rerio. The sequence continues at coordinate 37,679,994 of NC_141035.1, forward strand.
GAATTATTATTTTATATTAAACCGATAAGAATCTAATTACCGGATCTATTATTTTATATAAAACCGATAAGAATCTAATTACCGGAACTATAAAGTTTATATAAAAGGGGCGGGGCTTAGACCGGAAGTCCCGCCTTAGGGGCGGGGCTACAATCCATCAAACTTTTTGACAGGTAGTGCATCATAATAACTACTGTCGCAGGTCTTAAAAACAGATGCAGATGATAAACTTTTACTCTATTATGGTTCAATTCTACAGTGTCTCCACAAATGTTGTGTGTTTTGACCTGTGGTTTCTGGCCACCTATATTCCCAACTCAACATTGCATACCTTGTGATGTGACTATTGCAGACAAACACAATGCGATATCGATGCTGAAATGATATATTGTGCAGCTCTAGTCACACCTGATGACTTGATGTCCTGTTTTTTGGCTTATTTAGATATGTTTGTTCTATGTTGTGTGGATATTTCAGTCAAACCACATGAGAGATCATGTTTAAGGGTCTAAGTTCTCTTATTTGCTGCACACCAAGGTTCAGATGGCAGAATTATCACACTAGAGTTCATCTTAATCAAATCAAACATGCAAAGTCTGATCACACCACTAATGCATTCTTTTCTTTATTGGTCTGAACCAAATCCAAAAACAAACCACAGTCTACCAATGTGTAAAAAACTTCCTAACTTACTAACCTGTTAACAAGAACCATATCAACAACATAACATTTTTTCTTGTTTTAATGCTTGAACCATGAACAAATATAAATATAATGTTTGTCATGCATGTGGAAAACTTTGAAGGTCATATATTAATAACAATTATGTAGATAATGTGTTTTGAATTATTTGTACATTAACTATTCACATCTTAAATGTAAAGTTTTCACACAAATTTGATTCAACATGCATTTTACTAATTTTAGACAAATTAAATGGCCCTCAAATAAAGACTTTTAACATATATATATATATATATATATATATATATATATATATATATATATATATATATATATATTTTTTTTTTTTTTTTTTTTTTTTTAATAAATAATACGGATTATAGAGAAATGTTTATAAAAGTGTTTAAAAGATAAAAAGCAGAAATTGGACATTTGTATACAATGAAAGTTTTTCACTTGTGTTCAATAAATAAAGTTTACACAAAAAAAATACATATTGGGTCAGAATTTGAATTCATTTAATAATAAAAAACAATAAGATGTATGGGGAGATCAGCCCTTTAATAGTAAGAAATAGCTTTCTCTGATCTCTGATCTATATCTTAGATATAAATAAATACAAATATATACTATAAATATACATTTAATCCCCGTATAACAGTTTATACCACTGTGAATGCATAATGCATAATATATATATATAGAGAGAGAGAGAGAGAGAGAGATTGATGGTAAAATACAGCCCTCTTGTGGTTGAATAAAGTGTTACAATTTTATTTCTACTCCATGAGAATTGGGGTCTGCAACTGTTGCTTTAAGCCAGGGGTCACCAACATGGTGCCCGCGGGCACCTGGTAGCCCGCAAGGATCACATGTGTTGCCCACAGGCCTGTTCTAAAAATAGCTCACCATAGCGCCACTTACCAGTAAGCTCCATCTAATATAAAAATAATAATTTAAAATTGTTAATATTTGCAGAGATATATGAAAATAAAGTGTTGCACATTGATACATTAAATAAAGGGTATTTTCTACCCTGTTAAATCATTGTTGAAATTTGTTATTTGAGAAATTTTTATCAAACTGGTAGCCCTCCACATTGATCGGTACCCAAGAAGTAGCTCTCAGTTTCTTAAAGGTTGGTGACCTCAACAGTTTATAGACATTTTTTCTATTAACATTTTAACCAAACCTACAAGTGGCTTGTCAAAAATAATTATCAAAAGCTGTAAAATATCAATAATGAAAATAAATCTTTGCAAATGTGACCTTTGACATAAGAAACATAGCTCTTTGGGATGTTATGTGTTTATGTCTTACCTGTGTAGTTGCTGTCATCTGATGATAGACAAATAATAAATAGTCACAAACAGAAAAAAAACAAGAGGCGCAATTAAAATTTATTCAAATAATAGAACTGCACATATTTTGGTTGGTCTGACAGATAGTTAAACATACTCACAGACACATAGGGGTTTTGGTGAGTCCCATTTGCCCAGTTTGGTACAGTGTGAGATATTAAAACCCTCCAGTAGGAATCCAGCATGGCAGCTGTAATGAAGGACTGTGCCCTCTACTGGTGGTCCCGGCGGCTGCAGCGACACCCTCCCGTTCTCAAGGGACATCCAGGAGCGCGGGCACATCATCACTGAAAAGTTTAGCGACAATGTTAGCAAACATCCTTAGCACATTAGCACCTTTATCTAAACCTGAAATTACACAGCTTTAAAGTGTAATGCTACTACCACAACACCAAGCTATTGTTTACCAATAGGATACATAAAAAAGGCTGCTTGATTAAACTACTTATTTAAAACGAGTTGACAACAATTCTTAGTTTTTTTTTATTTGGAAAACCTATTTCTTTTATGTTCGATCACCATAAAATTTGCAAAAACGATTAAGTTTACGGTTTTCGAACCCTTGCTCCATTTTCTTATACAACTATAAACACAAAACCTCATCTTCAAGCACTATTACCAAAACCTCTGACTTCTCCTGCAAAATGAAACTTTTGACTCAAACAGTTTTACCTGTGTTCAAAATGAAGCAGTGCTCTCAAATAATAAACAAAGTGATCAAGAGGACATACACTATCAAGCAGTCAGTAAACAGCACAAAACAGAAAACACGTGGTTCAAAACATTGTGTTTTCAGGGAGAAGTACATTTCTAAACTCAATGTTCAGTGCCATACGATGCACTGTACTGCAGTATATAATACTAAAACTGCAGTATATAATACTAAAACTGATTTTTAGTATAATACTAAAAATCATAGATCAATACGTGATTAATTTGCTTCTTCTTCTTTGTCGACATCAACGCAGGAAGAAATCTTTTGTGAGTCGTATACAGCCCTGACATGATTCCTCACTTACAGTTAAAGTCAGAATTTTTTATCTTTCCCAAATGAATTTAACGGAGCAAGGAAATTTTCACAGTATGTCTGATAATATTGTTTCTTCTGGAGAAAGTCTTTTTTGTTTTATTACGGCAAGAATAAAAGCAGCTTTAAATTTTTTAAAAGGCATTTTAAGGTCAATATTATTGGCTCCTTTACAGTTTTTATGATTGCTCAAGCACAATTTTGAAATGAAGGCTCATTTTGTCAAAACTCTACACAAAATTTACACATCCACACACACAAACAGCAGAACACATCGGTTATTTTGCAAAATGAAACACTTCATTTAAAACTAGAATAGAATAGAATAGAATAGAATAGAATAGAATAGAATAGAATAGAATAGAATAGAATAGAATAGAATAGAATAGAATAGAATTCTAGAAAACTGTGGGTCGGACATGGGATTTTGGTCTGTGCAACAAATTGTTTTTTTTTTTTCATAGGCAAAGAGAGCACATTAAACGCAAGTAAAGTGTCTACCTTAATGTTTAAAATATCCATTTCTTGAAAATAAAATTTCAAAATGTTGAAACTTCATTATGTTCCATTCCTTTATTGTAACCAGTTTGTTGTAAAAAAAAATAAATAAATAAATAAAAATTAGAAACAACAAATCTTACAGTTTAGTAACATAAACATATACTTAAGTATCAGTTTGTTGTTAAAAAAATTGTAAGAAGCAACATCTTTTAGTATACAGGTATGTTAGTTATGCATATGATTTTTGTTTGTTTGTTTGTTTGTTTGTTTGTATAGCTGATGACCAGTGTTGTGTTTATATTTATGATTAACTTATGTAGCAATGTTGTCCTGCGAGACAAGACATTTTGTTCCTCTGTATGTCCGAACATGTAGTGGAATGACATTAAAGCTCGACTTGACTTAATATACAACTGATTCTGAACTGTATTTACAACCCCAATTCAGAAAAATTTGGGACAGTATGGAAAACGCAAATAAAACAAGAAAGTAGTGATTTCTAAATTTACTTTGATTTATATTTCACTGCAGACAATACAACAAACATTATTTAATGTGTTCCTCATGATTTTATAGGGGCCAAAAAAAAAAATCCAATTTTGGTTCTTGCAATACATTTTTTAAAAAGTTAGGACGGTAAATCATTCACCACTTTGTAATGGTGCCATTCCTTTTCATAACACTTAAAAGACATTTATGGCATGAAGACACCAAGTGATGAGTTTTCTGGTGTAATTTCGCCCTATTCCTTCTGTAAACAAGTCTTTAGGTGGACAACAGTACGGGGTCTTCGTTGTCGCATTTTGTGCTTCAAAAAGTTTCTGCTTAATAAAGAATTATAAAAAAAAATGCTCCACACATTCTCTATTGGAGACAGGTCGGGATTGCAAACAGGCCAGTGTGACGAGTCTCTTTGACCAACCCACTGATTGGCCGAAAGCGGGAAGTACAGAGACTCATCTGCTCAATTGGGAACACCTGTTTTCCCCCCTATAAAAAGCCAGCAGTGTTGGCTTGTGGAGTGCCGTGCTTTTGCTTCTGTTTGTTTTGTTTTGTTTATTTTCAGCTTTGGTTAATATTTGATTTTGCTGACCTAAAGTAAGCACTTGATTATTCTTTAATGTTTAAATAAATACTTTTCTGTACCAAACCATCCTGTGTATGTCCTTCCTTTAATTTGTCATTGCCTTTGAGCCGGGTCGTGACACCAGTCAAGCACCTGACCAGACCAGACCAGACCAGACGGTTACCAGCAACAAGTCAAAAAAAAAAAAAAATCCCAATAAAAACTTTATTGTTATTGAGGAATAATGTTTGTTGTATTGTCTGCAATGAAACAAAAGTCAAAGTAAGTTTAGAAATCACTACTTTCTTTTTTATATTAGTTTTCCATACTGTCCCATCTATATCTGATTTGGGGTTGTATTAAAATACATAAAAATGCATGACCAGACTAGCTTTTCCACGATATTTAAGGATTTAATATGACAATTGATTAGTATTTTGGTCCTGTATGATAATCCTTAAATAAAAAAATAAAATAATTGTTTTTGATATGTCAACAAATTGTTATTTTTGCAAATGTGGCGGGGAAAAACTCACTAACAAGAGTGTAAATCTTCTTTAAATCAATGTATGAATAGCATTATTATAGACTCATAAATAAAAATGGAATTAAGCAAGAGAGAAACGTTTTGATGTCAGAAAAACATTTCATTTTTGACCTTTATACACATGTTCATGTTTAATACATGGAAGTTAGCAAAATAAATTAAGAATAAATCTACATACATCTACATAAATCTACTTTATTATATTACACAATATATAATATAATAACACAATACGAAATAAGTTCATTACATAAAAGCACTTGAGCTAAAAATGCTGTTACTGACCAAACAGAATCCAGTATTCCAGAGAGCCGTGTAACCAATATCAATATGAATCAATGGAACAGGACAGTCGGGGAACTTACAGCATCTGCTGAGCTGGTTAATATCAGTCCAAGTGCCATCGGGAAGGCACTTTCGAACTTTGGGTCCCACAATAATTCGGCTTCCTCTACAGATATATTCAATCTCATAGTCTACCGGTAAGATCTGCACACTGCGGATCTACAGACAGAGAAACAGAGAGAGATGTTTACTGGATTGAATTAGATGTTGCTGGAAGGTCACAGTCCTATCAGAACTGGCATTGATGTTTATAGCTGCCAGTTTAATGTGCCGCTTGTAGACTCTTACCTGTTCCTGAGTCAGTCCTCTGTAGCGTATCCCTCCGTCTCTGGGGGGACGAATGATTGCACATCCTGAAAGAGACGGGGGAGGATCAAACGCACAGAGCGGAAAGGTTTTCAGCTTAGTCAGAATACACAAATGTACATCAACAGAGAAAAATGACATGTTTCTGGTGAATCTGTATTTGATATATTCACAAGGCTGTATTGCTATTCTGTTTTAAAAGGATTTTAGCCCTTGTGCATCCTCGTGGACATTTTGTTTGATGATTTTTGTGGTAATTTTGATGGTACTGCAAGGCTGTAAGAAAAAAAAGGATTGCAATGAAAGTTATGGAAGAGATCATTTAATTTATTTTCTTATGGTAATGTAAACAGCATAAATTTGATCAAAAATGTGATACTATTGCACCCTTATTTTATTTTGTAGATCTTTTTTAAACTAGGTACAAATATAGTAACTCTCAGGACATTCCGGACAGAAATGTCCTTACAAAAAAATAAAATAAAATAGCATTTTTGGAACAAAAACTCAAAAATTAGTTTATAAATACGCTTAAATTTTTTATTTTTCTTTATTTATTGTAAAATGTGTCATTTTTTACAGATTTCTTGTTTTCTTTTGAGCACTTCAGGCCAAATGAGTTTTTAAAAAAATGTAATAATAAAGGTGTGAGTGTGTTGGTAAAGATATCAGCGTTTTTATATATATGAACTTAGATATTTGTATAAGATTTTAAGTGGCAGTTTTTGAGATTATATTGTTTCTGATCATTGACTTATGAAATCTTATAATAATGAAAAAAAATATCTGCTTAGCCATGAAGATATGAAAATAATACACATTACTGTTTTTCTTCACACAAACAGCAACGGCATTATGCAAACAAATTATAAATAAGGGGTTCAAATCATTAAAATACATGTTTGTTTTTCATAAAAAGCAATCTATTTCATTTATATATGTTTCATTATTTCATATTTATTTCAATATTCATGTTAAGACAGCATACTATCACTTAATATTTAAAAAAATCAATATTTGAAACATGGAAGAAATGTTGTCCATTGTTAACAAGCTATAAAGGGTTCAAATCCATAAAATAAGTGTTTTTTTCATGAAAGCAATCTATTTCATTTAGAAAGGTTTCATTTATTCATATTTATTTCAATGTTCATATTCAGACAGCATAATATTATTGTTTTTACTTAATAATTAAGAAATCATTATTTGAAACATGGAAGAAATGTTGTCCATCGCAAACTAAAGGGTTAAAATCCTTAAAACACGTCTTTTGTTTTTTATAAAAGCAATCTATTTCGTTTAAAAAAAGTTTTATTTATTCATATTTATTTTAATATTCATATTTAGACAGCATAATATTATTGTTTTTACCTACTAATTGAAAAAAGGATTATTTGAAACATGAAAGAAATGCTTTCCATTGCAAACAAACTAAAATTAAAGGGTTAAAATCCTTAAAATACACCTTTTGTTTTTCATGAAAGCAATCTATTTCATTTAAAAAGGTTTCATTTGTTCATATTCATTTCAATATTCATGTTTAGACAGCATAATATTAATGTTTAATGTTTCAAAATATTAATATTAATGTTCAAATTTCAATATTAATTTATATTGGGCAATACAATAATTCGATACATTATATGAGCAATATCACACCAGTAGCAGTGCGATATGGTATCAGCACTAGTAGGAGGCGTGAAGCAGGCAAAGTGCCTTAATGTCCCACCAGTGACAATATACAGCCATATTGCACTGCTCCGAGTGTGATATTGTGTTTATACAACAGTTTGATGGCGCAATCATGCATATAAAAAAGAAAATTAAGCACAGAGTCTAAAAACCCTTTTGTAAGAGGAACTACTTTCTTCTGCCATTTAATCACATCTGCAGCTGATGTCAGAACAGGAGAAAGGGTTGCTCATTCACCAACGTCACTTTAGAGCTAGTATTTGAATGATTCTCCTGCGTAATGTCAAAAGTGATGACAAAACAGGTGATTTTACTGACAGTTAAACATTATAAGGCTGAACAGCATGAAATTCCATCAGTCTGCAGAGATCTCTCAGTATTTCTATGTTGCATTCGAGAGATCACAATAATTAACCCCGCCAAAAAAATGTGTTTGCGCTAAGGAAAATGCTAAACACATGCAGGCATTTCTTCTTTCTTTCTTTTTAGCTGAGTCAGCAGTAATGAAAACAGGAGACTAATTAGAAACAGATGGCCAACCAAAAAGTAACTCAGGATTATACAAAGAGTGGCCAAGACAAAATTCATTCCTGATATGCAAGTCCCATCTCACAATCAATACACTAAAATTACATGGTGTAAATACAGCACTACAACATACAAAAGAGAGGGATCGGATTAGAATATCACTTACTAATTTTATAATGATCTGATCAGCTGTAGTTTGAAATTGCGCTGTTTTTTATCTTCTGAGCACTTATTATGCAGTCTCTGTCACCATCTTGTGGATGGACAACATCAACCGTCTTTGCTCAATGAGAGGCTAATTGTCGCTGACGCGGTCTCTCAGAAATTATAAATATTTAAAATAGGCAGTATCCTTATAAATAAACCGTATAGTTGCAATCTAAACAACTACATTCTCGACTAAAAAAAGCCTATAGAGTACATGATGTTGCCCAACAGCTGCAATATTTGTCAAACTTTAGAGTGTCCTCTGCTTGTTGCTGTATGTGGGCGGAGTAATACACAAGGGTGAAGGGGCGGTACGAGTGCTGTTATTTGCACAATATTGCACGGCTATTAGCCAATCATATTCAAGAACCGGAAAGAACTGTTGTATAAATGATAATAAATCATAAAAGGGAAAAGTAGTTGATAGTATTAAAGCATATACAGTTGAAGTCAGAATTATTAGCCCCCCTGAATTATTAGCGCCCCTGTTTATTTTTTTCACCAATTTCTGTTTAATGGAGGGAAGATTGTTTCAGCACATTTCTAAGCATAAAAGTTTTAAAAACTTATTTCTAATAATTTATTTTATTGGATTTATTTTATCTTTGCCATGATGACAGTAAATAATATTTTACTTGATATTTTTCAAGACATTTCTATACAGCTTAAAGTGACATTTAAAGGCTTAACTAGGTTAATAAGGTGAACTAGGCAGGTTAGGGCAATTAGGCAAGTTATTGTATAACAACGGTTTGTTCTGTAGATTATTGAAAAAAAATTTGCTTAAAGGGGCTAATAATTTTGTTCCAAAAATGTTTTTTAAAAAAAATAATAACTGCTTTTAATCTAGCCGAAATAAAACAAATAAGACTTTCTCCAGAAGAAAAAATATTATCAGACAAACTGTGAAAATTTCCATGCTCGGTTAAACATCATTTGGAAAATATTAAAAAATAAATAAATAAAATCAAAAGGGGGCCAATAATTCTTACTTCAACTGGATATATGCTTAATATACTACACTGTACATAACGCCGAATTGCATTGATTCCTCAAGACTGTAGGATATACATTGCTTTCACAATGAAAAGAGAGAACTGACAATGCAATCAATATTTTTCCTTCTATAGCTCTGGCAGAACATGATCCCACAAGGACTGAGGGCAACTCACCATTTCAAATCCATACAACTCAGTTTAAAGCATCTAAACAGAACGACCTTTAATCTCACAAAGCATAAGAGATTAGCCACTTTAGATGTTCAGTTGTGATTCAACATGCTTTAGTCAGACATACACACACACAGTTTACCTCCGGTCGTTGAATTATGTATAGATGAGACGAGAGTAGGAAGCAAGTAGAAAATTACAAGAAATAATAGCTGCTCCATTACTGCATCTGAGAAGAGAGAGAGAGAGAGAGAGAGAGAGAGAGAGAGAGAGAGAGAGAGAGAGAGAGAGAGAGAGAGAGAGAGAGATGACTAATAATATACTTGATTTCAGGTCACAATACATGCTCATTTCAAACCAATTAAACTGCTCGTGGCATGATGTGATCTTGTTGGCATTCAGATGTGTTAAACATAATAATAACCTGCTGTCTCATTTAATTACAACTCATACTGTTGAGGAGGAGGAGGAGGAGGAGGAGGAGGAGGATTCGTTTAGCTGTTGCTGCACTGTAAAGATTTTATGAGCTTTGCCTCAAGTGGGAAAGCACATCAAGGGTGGGTCAAAAGAGAGA